>NC_091197.1:37004669-37074669 GCF_040958095.1 Procambarus clarkii | reverse complement strand
TATTAGTATATTTTGGTAGCAGTCTTTCCTGTTGACATATATTATTAAATATGACCGAAAAAGTAAGATTAATAATTCTAACACGAATTTTCTCAATCTTTCGTACATTTCTTTTCACTGTTGGAGGAAATTCAAAAATCAATTCTCCAAAATTCATTTTTATTTCTAGTCTGACGCGACACTTGAGCGCGTTTCGTAAAACTTATTACATTTTCAAAGACTTTAGCTAACACATACACAACTGAATAGAACTTACACATCTCCGATTTTGTTTATATCTACATTTGAGTGACGTGGATGGGGTGAGGTGGTATTTAATAAGGTATTAATTTCATCAACACAAACCAGAACATGAAACAATGGGTATTGAATAGAAGTGATTGCAGAAAGCCTATTGGTCCATATTTCTTGATGCTTCTATATTGGAGCGGAGTCTTGAGGTGGGTAGAATATAGTTGTGCAATAATTGGCTGTTGATTGCTGGTGTTGACTTCTTGATGTGTAATGCCTCGCAAACGTCAAGCCGCCTGCTATCGCTGTATCTATCGATGATTTCTGTGTTGTTTACTAGGATTTCTCTGGCGATGGTTTGGTTGTGGGAAGAGATTATATGTTCCTTAATGGAGCCCTGTTGCTTATGCATCATTAAACGCCTAGAAAGAGATGTTGTTGTCTTGCCTATATACTGGGTTTTTTGGAGCTTACAGCCCCCAAGAGGGCATTTGAAGGCATAGACGACGTTAGTCTCTTTTAAAGCGTTCTGTTTTGTGTCTGGAGAGTTTCTCATGAGTAGGCTGGCCGTTTTTCTGGTTTTATAGTAAATCGTCAGTTGTATCCTCTGATTTTTGTCTGTAGGGATAACGTTTCTATTAACAATATCTTTCAGGACCCTTTCCTCCGTTTTATGAGCTGTGGAAAAGAAATTCCTGTAAAATAGTCTAATAGTGGGTATAGGTGTTGTGTTGGTTGTCTCTTCAGAGGTTGCATGGCGTTTCACTTTCCTTCTTATGATGTCTTCGACGAAACCATTGGAGAAGCCGTTGTTGACTAGGACCTGCCTTACCCTACAGAGTTCTTCGTCGACTTGCTTCCATTCTGAGCTGTGGCTGTGAGCACGGTCGACATATGCGTTAACAACACTCCTCTTGTACCTATCTGGGCAGTCGCTTTTGGCATTTAGGCACATTAGTCATATTTAATAATATATATATATATATATATATATATATATATATATATATATATATATATATATATATATATATATATATAAATGAGAATGAGCATCCTGTTTTGAATGAACAGCATATTAAAATAAATGAATGCGTCTTTAGAGTCGACCGTTGGATGAAATGCACTTGGTCTGAGGATGGGTTTGGATTTTCTCATTGATATATCATAATAATCTAAGACTTTATTCAAGTATGGAGACCTCATTTTCAGAAAGACATAGCTGCTCCAGAGAAGGTGCAACACCGATCAACAAGTCATTCCAGAGTCAAGTCATCTTCCGTATCAGGAACGATTGATGGCCACTGGGCTAACAACACTGCAAACCAGACATAACAGGGCAGATCTCATTGAAACTTTGAAAATACTGAACAAGTTTAAGGATGTTGATCCGAATATTTTTTCAGGTGGTCAGATGTAACACAAACAAGGAGCAACGGTTCAAGCTCAATGTTACAAATAACAGAGTGTGGGGCTGCTATGGGGTACTGGTAATATTAAGGGGTAAGGGTAGTTAGAAGACAAGAGTATCAAATATGGGAGAGCTAAAAGGCCCGGCCCCCAAAATAAACTATCCACAGTAGTAATAACTTGCTACAAGACCATATATGTTAGTCTAAGGGTTGATCAATGCGCTCCCACACTGGAAGAAGAGATACTCTGTAATTCATGTACTTATTTATTAACCCCTTAACAACCCCCCATATACACTCACACCAATAACAATAATAATAATAACTTTACCACACTATCTTACGTTAAAAGCCTTGGTCCACATAGGCAGGATACAAGGTTACACTAATAACAAGCTAGGGTAAAGTACTACTGGATAAGCACTGAAGCTGGATGCAGCTTAGGGTAGTGAGACCATGTGGTACCCTAATACAAAACACAACACTTAGGGGTAAACAAAACACTGGCAAATACTAACCCCAGGTCTCACCAATATTTACTACCAGAGTAGGTTCACTTAATAATGCCCCGTACTTAACTTAAGGATACAGGAACTTCAGGTAAGGGAAATAAGTAAGAGGAGAAGGGAGAAGAGTAGGGGTGCAGCCACAGAGTAGGTCTTATCCGCACGACACCAGCCAGAGAAGAGAGAGCTAGCGACCAGCTGCCTCCCTCATGTCGTGGTGCCGGAAGGAGCCTAATTGATCGTGCAGCTAAGCACATTAAAGATCTTCCCCTATGCAACGTATTGTTACTTTATGAATGATTAGAAAGTATTAGTAAGCAAAGTTGGTGCCTATGTTATTATTTAATAATCAACCCCCAGCTCAGTCTTTAAATGCTCTTTGAGAAACAATAATAGTCTTACGTCTGGCAGGGAAGATACAAACAATTGCCATTCGAGATGCCCAACTGTACTACCAGAAAGTTTAATAGCTCAATTTTGACCTCTGGTTTCCACTGGAGAACCCAGGGTCGTAACACTCCTCCCCCCTTCAGAGAAAAAAAAATGTGACTACTAGAATAGTAGTCATATTTTTTGTAAGAGTATACAGAGAATAAAAAGAAAAAACATGACAAAAACAAAAAATCAATCAAAAACAATTTCTCTGCAAAAAACAAAAAACAAAGGAGTTATCTGAAAGAAAAAAAAAACATACACAAAAAAATAAAAGAACAGGGAAGTAAATAAATTGGACACGGAATATTTAATGTCACAGGAGAACCTAAAAAAAATTAACTAAAGCATGACAGTTGGTAAATGGCTTTCTGTGGCACAGATGAATGTTATTCAGGCAACCGGGACAGAGCGTCGGCTATCACATTGAGTCTGCCCGGTAGGTGGGTAATGGAAAGATTGAAGTCCTGTAGGTACAACGCCCACCTGAGGATGCGTTTATTCTTACCCTTCATCTGAGTCAGGAAGACTAGTGGATTATTGTCCGTGTACACTTCCACTATATTACCTGTGAGGTAAACTTCGAACTTTTTACATGTTAACACTAGCGCCAACGCCTCTTTTTCTACCACTGAATAATTGCGTTGCGCCTTGTCGAATTTCACAGAGTAATAATATACTGGGTGTTCCACCTGATCATCCCCAGTTTGCAACAACACTGCACCAGCACCCGAGTCAGACGCATCAACATGAATTTTAAACGGTCGGTCGAACCTTGGACTAGCAAGCACTGGGGCAGAAGCTAAGATCAATTTCAAATTTTTAAATGCCTCTGCACAGTCTGATGACCACTTAAATTTAACGGCTTTCCGCAACAAGTCTGTGAGAGGAGTGGCAACACTGGAAAAGTTCTGACAAAAACGTCGATAGTACGCACACATACCGATAAATCTTTGAACGTCCTTTTTAGACTTTAGTACTGGATACTCCAGAATGGCACTGATTTTATCTTGCCGAGGTAACACTTTTCCTTGGCCCACTTCATAACCGAGGTAAGTCACTGTGCCTTGGCCAAAATGACACTTTTTAGCATTTAAGGTAAGATTTGCCCTTTTCAAGATGGCAAACAACTGGCGTAACCTAGCTATGTGGTCAGCCCAATTACTGTCAAACAGCACGATATCATCTAAATACGCCCGACAATTTGGCACCTTAGCGAGTAGAGAGTTCATGAGTCTCTGGAATGTGGCAGGGGCATTACGCAAGCCGAACGGTAACACTTGATACTCAAAAACACCCTCGGGTGTCACAAACGCCGTTAGCTGTTTAGCACGTTCAGTGAGTGGGATTTGATAATACCCCCTCGAGAGGTCGAATTTTGAAACGTACTTGGCATTTCCCAACTCGTCGATGCAGTCCTCGAGGAGGGGCAGCGGATAGGCATCCACAATGGTCACCTTGTTGAGCTGCCGATAGTCGGTGCATAATCGCCAGGAGCCGTCTGGTTTGGGGACCAAAAGGCAGGGCAAGCACCAAGAGCCCTGGCTCGGCCGGATGAGGCCGTGCTGGAACAAGAAGTCGACCTCCTTCCGTACGATGGCCTTCTTTTCTGGACTCATCCGATAGGGTTGAAGGCGAATGGGAGTGTAGTCCGTCAACTCGACATCATGGCAAATGGCATCAGTCTGGGTCGGGACCTCCCCGAACAGACTGGAGAATTCATCAACCAACGACTGCACCTCTTCACGTTGGGCCATCTGCAAATGGGACAGTCCCTCCACAGCATTCACAGAACTAGAATTATTGAAAATGAGATTAGTTGGGTCCCCAGAACAATCATCCCCTCTCTCACTGGAAATGGAAACATTGGTTAGTGCAATGGGCCTGGGGCCCTGGAACTTCTTCAGTCGATTTACATGTATGAGCATTACCTGGTTACGTTTGTCAGAGTGCCTCACTTTGTACGTGAGGTCCCCAGTCTTTTCTGTCACAATGTAGGGGCCTTCGTACTTGTGGGACATAGTGTTCCCTAGTCGAGGCTTTAATACCAGGACAGGGTCGCCAGGTTGAAATACCCGTAACTTAGATTTAGCATCGTTACGTTCTTTCATCTTTTCTTGGGCCTTGCCAAGATACTTTAATGCAGCCGCCTTGCAGTCCTTGAGTCTCTGGTGGTGTTGCGCAAAGAAAGCCGAACCTTCGGTTAACGTTACGTTCCCTAACAGATTCTCCTGTAACATTTGCAAGGGTCCACGAACTTTATGGCCAAAGACTAACTCAAAAGGAGAACAGCCCAGTGAACTTTGTAATCACTCTCTAGCCGCAAACAAAACATACGGTAAATTCTCATCCCAGAAGGTGTGGGAACTCTCGCACGATGTCTTCAACATCTGCTTCAGGAAACGTTCAATTACCCCCTGACTCTGTGGATGGTATGGGCTGGAAACCTTATGAGTTATTCCATGTTCCTTACAAAATTGCTCGAAAACATCAGACTTAAAATTAGTACCATTGTCAGTTTGCACGACCCGAGGCAGTCGAAAAGTGGAAAAAAATTGCAACATACGAGCAACAACAGTTTTTGCTCGGATGTTCCTTACAGCAAAAGCCTCTGGGTAACGAGTAGTGATACACATCATCGTGATTAGGTAAATATTACCAGACTTAGTTCTAGGTAATGGTCCAACACAGTCCATTACCACATGAGAAAATGGTTCCTCTGGCATGACAATAGGCCTTAGAGGAGCTTTAGGTGGAGTCTGGTTTGGTTTCCCAACCAGTTGACAAACAATACACGCATTACAAAATTTTGCCACATCGCTTTTCAGCTTGGGCCAGAAAAAATACTTTAAAATTTTGTGATACGTAATATTAATACCTTGATGTCCCCCCATAGGATCATCATGAGCAGCTGCCAAAACTCTTTCTCTATAGCAGGTCGGCAACATAACCTGGTGGACTACCTCCCACTCATTTGACAAGGGAGCACTCTGTGGTCTCCATTTTCTCATCAAAATCCGATCATTGTAGTAGTACCCAGTTGCTGCGTCTACAATTTCCTCCATAGAGACGGCTGTTTCATGACAATCTGCAAGAGTGGGGTCAGCTTTCTGTAACTCACTCAAGGAGGCATCTAGGCCTTGGTCAGATGCCATTGGCCGAGGCTCAACAGTGTTCTCCACCTTCCCACTACTCTCGGTAGATGGCAGTGGCAGGCTCTCCACAATGTCCTCGGCCACGTCATCGAGTCGGGCCATGAATGTGTCCGCGAGGTCCACTTGGTTTTCACCACTCGGAAAGCTCCTCGTGACCTCGGGATTTACCACCTTGGCAAGCACAGGGCTGCCCTTACATTTAAGTCCCATAGACCTGGTCACCGTGCACGCAGGGTACACAACCTTATCCTCTGCGGCGGGTGGATCCAGGCAAACCTTAGGGGTAGGCAACATAATAGGCAGTCTGGAGTCCCCTACCTTATCCCTGCTAAATCATTACCAACTATTACATCAACATTAGGGAAAGGTAGGTATGAAGTGACTCCGACTGTACAAACACCCTTGTGGAAATCAGATTCCAGGGTAACCTTATGGAGGGGTACTGCTCGAGTATCACTAGTGACACCCTCGACCAGTACCACCTCTCCAGTGTCGAGAGTGTTGGCACCTTGCAACGCACTCTCTAAAATTAAAGTCTGGATGGCACTGGTGTCTCGGAAGATCACCACGTCCTTCCAGGAAGAACCCTCAGACAAAAGTAGTCTCCCTTTCGATAAGAATGGGGTAAGCAAGTCCAACCACTGTGGGTTGGAGGTCTTACTCCCTAACCCTTCTGAAAGCCTCAAGCCCTGTGTCACAACTAGAGCATTGGGTCTTTTTTCAGGGTGCAGTTGCCAACAACGGCTAATAGTGTGGTTTGGATGATTACAGTGACCACAAAAACGTCGGGGAGAAGAGACATTACTAACAGAATTACCCTTCGGTTCACCTTTAGGTGCCGTTGGGCTAGACACTTTAACAGGGTTAGTTATGTCTGAAACAGAAGGTGCATTAGGTAAAGGGTTAGAATGAGCTGGTCTGGACTGGCTGTGGGTATAAGTTTTGCTACTCTGTGGGGTATATTATTTTTAATGGGCCTTTTGCCCGCCAATTGGTAGTTTTCTGCCAACTTGGCCAAATCCCCTATTTTAGAATCTACCTCTACCCTTCCTCTAATGTACTGTGATACGTTCTCTGGCATAATATCTATAAAATGCTCCATTAAAATTAAGTTCCTGAGAGCCTCGTATGTTTCGGCTTTCGCCGAGCGAATCCATCTATCAAACAATCGAATTTGATCATTCACAAATTCAGTGAGCAGTTGGTTGTGAGTAGGCCTAAGGTTACGATAAACTTGGCGGTGAGCTTCAGGAGTAATTTCATATGCCCACAAAATACATTCCCTGACTTTATCATATTCGAAATACTCGTCGTCAGGCATGTTTATAAAAATATCTTGTGCTTTACCCCTAAGTCTTCCCTGTAGGATTTTCACCCACTCTTCCTTTGGCCAGTTCATGGACGTGGCCAATCTCTGAAAATGGTTGAAAAACCTTTCAGGGTCAGACTCGGAAAATTCAGGCAAATTATGCTTTTTCTCATAATGCCTGGGGTTTGAATCCCCGGCAGGTGGAGTTCCAGTGGCATTCGCTCTAATTTTAGCCTCCTCGGTTTTGAGTCTTTGCTCCTCTAATTTTATTTTTGCTAACTCTAAAGCTAATTCTCTCTCCCTATGAGTTGCACTTTCTGCTTGGCTAGGCTGGCATAAAGGTGTATCACTTGCCAATAGTTCTTCATCAATACAATGTTGTAATATTTCATTCACCAAAGTCCACTTTTTATCTGCGACATTTAATTCTAGGCCAAATTCCTGGCCTAACAATACTAAATTAGACTTTTTAAGTTTCTTTATCTCTACCACTGAAGGCTCCCTTGCCAGTTTCTGCATTTCAGAAGACATCACTAATAATTTTAGCTCCCAGCCAAAGAAAAAATTAAAAAGTAAAAATTGGAAAAAAAAACAAAAATTTGCACGGCCCCTAACACAAGGCCACACTAACCTTAATCGTGAAGGGATCCAGCTGGGTGTCCAGTCAGTGCAAGAATGTCCTTTGCTAGATGAGCTGGACCCTAGGCTAGCACACAACCGTTCTGCGGTAAACAAAAAATGTTAATTTTGGCACTCAAGAATCTAATTTTTTACACTTATAATGTTCATCCCGGACAGGCCCCCACTTGTTACAAATAACAGAGTGTGGGGCTGCTATGGGGTACTGGTAATATTAAGGGGTAAGGGTAGTTAGAAGACAAGAGTATCAAATATGGGAGAGCTAAAAGGCCCGGCCCCCAAAATAAACTATCCACAGTAGTAATAACTTGCTACAAGACCATCTATGTTAGTCTAAGGGTTGATCAATGCGCTCCCACACTGGAAGAAGAGATACTCTGTAATTCATGTACTTATTTATTAACCCCTTAACAACCCCCCATATACACTCACACCAATAACAATAATAATAATAACTTTACCACACTATCTTACGTTAAAAGCCTTGGTCCACATAGGCAGGATACAAGGTTACACTAATAACAAGCTAGGGTAAAGTACTACTGGATAAGCACTGAAGCTGGATGCAGCTTAGGGTAGTGAGACCATGTGGTACCCTAATACAAAACACAACACTTAGGGGTAAACAAAACACTGGCAAATACTAACCCCAGGTCTCACCAATATTTACTACCAGAGTAGGTTCATTTAATAATGCCCCGTACTTAACTTAAGGATACAGGAACTTCAGGTAAGGGAAATAAGTAAGAGGAGAAGGGAGAAGAGTAGGGGTGCAGCCACAGAGTAGGTCTTATCCGCACGACACCAGCCAGAGAAGAGAGAGCTAGCGACCAGCTGCCTCCCTCATGTCGTGGTGCCGGAAGGAGCCTAATTGATCGTGCAGCTAAGCACATTAAAGATCTTCCCCTATGCAACGTATTGTTACTTTATGAATGATTAGAAAGTATTAGTAAGCAAAGTTGGTGCCTATGTTATTATTTAATAATCAACCCCCAGCTCAGTCTTTAAATGCTCTTTGAGAAACAATAATAGTCTTACGTCTGGCAGGGAAGATACAAACAATTGCCATTCGAGATGCCCAACTGTACTACCAGAAAGTTTAATAGCTCAATTTTGACCTCTGGTTTCCACTGGAGAACCCAGGGTCGTAACACTCAACAAGCCACAATGTAGGACTGACAACAGGAGATGCTTTTTCACCCACAGGGTTAGTAACCCATTGAACTGCCAACCCGCCGAAGCTGAAACTGCGTTGAGTTTTAAATATACCTGGAAAAGATCAAGGCAAATGGGGGGACCTTCAACAAGCCTCCGACATCCTGTACCTTAGGTAAATCAGGTAAATAATGGGATTTCTCTACATATTATTATTCTTAGTAATATTATTATTATTTTATTATTATTATTTTATTATGATTATTATTATTATTATTATTATTATTATTATTATTATTATAATTATTATTATTATTACTAGCTGTACCCAGCCACGTGTTGCTGTGACTCAGCAATGCATGCAAGCGTTGCTGAGCCACAGCAACCTTGCCCTGTCCCGCATCGCTACCATTTTCCACTCCACTGTCTCCTCTTCCTCACAACCATTCCCCACTTCCCCATCCCCTCGTTCTCCCTGTTACGACCCTAGGCTCAAATTGGAAACCAGAGGTCAAATTGAATCTAAATAGTTAGGTAAGAAGGATATTTAGTTAACAATAATGTTTATACTCAGGGCATTTCATACCTCGATTCCGTCTTCCTTGCCAGACATAAGATGACCTTGTTATTCACAGATTATTCAGACTCTGAGCATGTTGATTATTAAATGGTATATTGAACTAGTTATCAACTATTCTTAGAACTGTTAAAGTAACCAGTATTGAAGATGGGTGAAGACTTGTAATGTTTATAAGCTGTACGATCAGCTAGGTATCTTCCCGGCAGCAGCTCGAGAGAGCTCGGACTGAGCTCTCCCTCGCTCTTCTCTAGACTGCTGTGCTGGTGTCAACATTCTCCCTGGGGCGCTCTGTTCCTTCTCCTCCTCCTCTCTTCTCTTACCTTATTCTGGGAGCAGTTTATAAGATAAGTAACCGTCCGTGTATTTACTGTGCCACTGGCTAGGTTTGTGTTTTGTTAGAGGTATTTTAAGCCAGTGTTTGGCATCACTAAGTGTACTCCAGTGTGACTAGGGAACCACGTGGGTCATAGCTACCCAGGCTGCTTCAAGCCTTACAAGTGCTGTTCTCTAAGTAGACTTTACCCTAGTTTTTGTAATTGTAAACCTTGTATCCTGTTCAAGTGGACCAAGGTAGTTAACGTAAGGTAGAGTGGTAAAGTATATTATTGTAGTAATGTATATGGGGGGTTATTAGAGGGTTTAATAAATAAGGTATAAGATAGGAGTTTACTTTGATCCTGCGGAGTGTAGAATAGGGGATTACCTTAGACTGCAGAGTTACTCTAACTTAACTATTATTATCATTTGGGAACATTCTTTCCCTGGGGGTCAGAGCCTCCCTATTGCCACTATTTTAGGAACTCCTTTTATCTTGTACTATTGGCCCACTCAGTACAACTACCTACCTTTCCATAACAAGTGGTTGGCCTGACCGAAAGTTGAAATATTTATACATAAATTGTAAAAAATGAGATTTTTTAATGCCAAAACTAAAATTCTTGCATTCCGCAGAATGGTTGTGTGGTAGCCTAAGGTCCAGCTCAACTAAGGATACGTCTTGCACTGACTGGACACACAGCTGGATCTCTCAGCCCCTCCAAAAATGAAGAGGTAAATGTAAGAGCACAAATAAGTGCAATTATGTACTATTCATTGCAGTCAGGAATTGTACATATTTTCACTTAGTATTAAATCATACTGTCAAATATATTGTGAATATTTGAGTTTACTTGAAAAACTGAATAGAAAACCACGACCACACCATCTTAGTTTTTTAAGATAATAATTTTATTGCTTCTTAATTACAATCAGTTCTTAACCTATAGCTATATTGATATTACAGTTTTATAAAACTAATAAAACAAAACTAAAATATATCAATAAATTGTAAAGTAACTCAGGATATTTTCCAATTTTGTATAAAATCTCTATTGTTTAATAAAACTGAAAAATAAATTCTTGATATTTAAAACTTGAGTAACACCCTTTTAACTTTAAAACTTCATCTTAAAATTGTGAGTGTCTTGACAGAAAACGAGTAGAAGAAATGGGGAGGTAAATGTAATAGCCCCATAGGTGTGATTATGTACTGTGTATGACTGTAATGAAATGTACTTATTACACTTAGTATTAAATCGTACTGTGAACTCTTCACGATTGAGGTAAGTGTGATAGGGGCTGTGCAAATTTTTTTATTTTTTCTCCCATTTTTATTTTTAGTTTTACTTTGGCTAGGAGCTAGATTAATTAGTGATGGCGGCTAAATTGCAGGAACTGGCAAATAAACCTTCAGTGGTAGAGATTAAGAAACTCAACAAATCTAACTTAGTATTGTTAGGCAATGAATTTGGTCTCGAGTTAAATGACACTGATAAAAAGTGGACTTTGGTGAATGAAATTTTACAGCATTGCATAGACCAGGGCCTATTGCCCAGTGATACAACTTTATGCCAACTTCAGCCAAGCTGAAAGTGCAGCTCGTAGGGACAGAGAAGTAGAACTGGAATTAGCAAAAATAAGACTGGAGGAGCAAAGACTCAAAACTGAGGAGGCTAGATTTAGAGCAGATACCACTGTACCACCACCTGCTGGGGATTCAAAGCCCAGGCATTATGATAAAAAGCATAATCTGCCTGTATTTTAAGAGCTAGACCCCTGAAAGGTTTTTCACCCATTTTCAGAGACTGGTCATGTCCATGAACTGGCCAGAGGAAGAGTGGGTGAAAATCTTACAGGGGCGGCTTAGAGGTAAAGCCCAAGATATTTTTATAAACATGCCTGACTGCGAGTGTTTTGATTATAGTAAAGTCAGGGAACGGATTTTGAGGGCATAGGAAATTATGCTTGAAGGAGGCGACTGGTTGATTTCGGAAAAGTTGTTCAATGTCAACCAATATTTTTTGACTAGTTGTATATGAAAAATGCTGAAATTGTTCTAAGTTTCAGTACTGCAGCGTAAATAGAAAGGGAGATTTTTTCAACGTTTTTTACACATTTTCAAGTCTACACTTCAGAACACACGTTTCAGATATAATTATTCTGTGACACTTTTCTGACACATTAGCATATAATAAAGGATTACTAGTTTGAGAATTTCCAAAACATCTTTAGTTTTCCTAATACAAATGTTCAAAGTTCCCCCCAAAAATTATGCAAATATGGCATGTTTATTGCTATTATAAAATCAATAAATAAACTTAGAGAAAAATGCTCTCTAGCAAATGTAGAGACATGCCCTCCACATATACTGTGTAAGTTTCATGTAAATTGAATAAAAAATGAAACAGTTTTGTAAACATTTGTGTCAATTGAAAAAAAAACAAATGAATAAAGTCTAAGGTTCTAAAATCTGTGGCTGAGATTGTCATCAACCAATTTTCTCCAAAATTGGCATCCTTACAGATAGGCTTACGTGCAGTCAGGTGTGTAAGTTTGATGCAAATCGCCCGAAAAAAAACAAAAAAAAAAATTGAAATAAAAAAATAAAAAATACATTTTTTTTCTTAATTTTTTTTCCAATTAAACTAATTATAATATTTGTTTAATATATGCTATTGTGATAGCAAAGAGTCATAGCTATGATTTCAGTTGACACTTTTGTTTGATAATCGATTTTGACCATTTTTGCATAATTTTCACAACTACTTCAATATTTTTTTTCTCCCTTCCTATTTATGCTATGATGCTGAAACTTGGACCAGATAAAACACTTTTCATATAGAACTTGTCAAAAAAGTTTGATTGAAATCGAACGAGTTTTTATTTATTGCATTTTTGGAACCAGACTTCCCCTGAAGCTCACCACCAAGCTTATTGCAACTTTAGACCTACTCACAACCAACCTCTCACTGAATTTGCAAATGATCAAATCAGCTGTTTGAAAAATGGATTCGCTCTGCTAAAGCCGAAACACACGAGGCAATCAAAAATTTAGTTTTAACGGAGAATTTTATAGATTTTATGCCAGAGAGAGCATCACTGTATTGAGGAAGGACAGAGGTAGATTCTAATATTATGGATTTGACCAAGATGGCAGAAAACTACCAGTTGGCGGGCAAAAGGCCCAATAAAAAAAATTATAGCCCACATAGTAACAAAACTTATACCCACAACTAGTCTAGACCAACCCAGTCTAACCCTATAACTAATGTACCTTCTGTTTTAGACAGACAGGTGCATTAAAAACTAACCCTGTTAAATTGTCTAATCCCACGGCACCTAAGGGTGAACCAAAGGGAAATCCTGTTAGTAATGTCTCTTCTCCCTGGCGATTCTGTGGTCACTGTAAATGTGCAAACTACATTACTAGCCATTCTTGGCAACTGTACCCAGCAAAAAGACCCAAGGCTCTTGTTGTGACACAGGGTTGAGGCCTTCTGATGGGTTAGGGAGTAAGACCTCCAACCTCAACCCGTTCTCGCACTTGCTTATAGTAAATGTTGGCTTATTTAATAAGTGCATATGTGATATACTTATTGATTGTGAATATTTTAGTTTACCTTGAAAAGCTTCATAGAAAACACTGACCTCACCTAACTTTCTTAGTATGTTAAGATAACCATCTTATTGCTTCTTAACTACAATTATTACTTAACCTATACCATTGATAGGTTAAGTAATAATTGTAAATAAGAAGCAATAAGATGCTTATCTTAACATACTAATTAGGTTAGGTGAGGTCGGTGTTTTCTATGAAGCTTTTAAAGGTAAACTAAAATATTCACAATTAGTATGTCACATATGCACTTATTAATAAGCCAATATTGACCGTAAGCAAGTGCGAGAATGGGTTGCCAACCCACAGTGGTTGTACCTGCTTACCCCATTCTTATCGTAAGGGAGGCTTTTGTCTTCTGAGGGTTCTTCCTGGAAGGACGTGGTGATCTTCCGAGACACCGGTGCCATCCAGACTTTAATTTTAGAGAGTGCGTTGCAAGGTGCCAACACTCTCGACACTGGAGAGGTGGTACTGGTCGAGGGTGTCACTAGTGATACTCGAGCAGTACCCCTCCATAAGGTTACCCTGGAATCTGATTTCCACAAGGGTGTTTGTACAGTCGGAGTCACTTCATACCTACCTTTCCCTAATGTTGATGTAATAGTTGGTAATGGTTTAGCAATGGATAAGGTAAGGGACTCCAGACTGCCTATTATGTTGCCTACCCCCTAAGATTTCCCATGATTTACCCGCCACAGAGGATAATGTTGTGTACCCTGCGTGCGCAGTGACCAGGTCTATGGTACTTAAATGTAAGGGCAGCCCTGTGCTTGCCAAGGTGGTAAATCCCGAGGACACGAGGAACTTTCCGAGTGGTGAAAGCCAAGTGGACCTTGTGGACACATTCATGGCCCGACTCGATGACGAAGCTGAGGACATTGTGGAGAGCCTGCCACCGCCGCCTACCGAGAGTAGTGAGGAGGTAGAGGAGAACACTGTTAAGCCTCGGCCAATGGCATCTGACCAAGGCATAGATGCATCCTTAAGTGATTTACAGAAAGCTGACCCCAGTCCTGCACAATGTCATGATGTAGCCCTCTCTAAGGAGGAGATTGTAGATGCAGCAACTCGATACTATTACAAGGATCAGATTTTGATGAGAAAATGGAGACCACAGAGTTGTCCCTTGTCAAATGAGTGGAAGGTAGTCCACCAGGTTATGTTTCCTACCTGCTATAGGGAGAGAATTTTGGCACCTGCTCATGATGATCCTATGGGGGGACATGAAGGTATTATTATTACTTATCAAAAAATCATTAAATATTTTTACTGAACAGCGATGTGGCAAAATTTTGTAACTCGTGTATTCCTTGTCAGCTTGTTGGGAAACCTAACCAGACACCACCTAAAGCTCCTCTAAGGTCTATTCTCTTGCCGGAGGAACCATTTTGTCATGTGGTAATGGACTGTGTTGGTCCATTACCTAGAACTAAGTCTGGTAATATTTACCTAATCATGATGATGTGTATCACGACCTGTTACTCTGAGGTTTTTGCCGTAAGGAACATCTGAGCAAAGACTGTTGTTGCTCGTATGTTGCATTTTTTCTACTTTTGGGCTGCCTCGGGTCGTGCAAACTGAAAATGGTACTAATTTTAAGTCTGACATTTTTTAACAATTCTGTAAGGACCATGGAATAACTCATAACGTTTCTATCCAATACCATCCACACAGTCAGGGGGCAATTGAGCGGTTCCATCAAACACCTAAGCAGATGTTGAAAACATCGTGCGAGAATTCTCATAGATTCTGGGATGAGAACCTGCCTTATGTTTTGTTTGCTGCTCGAGAGGAGGTTACAAAGTTCACTGGGTTGTTCTCCTTTTGAGTTAGTCTTTGGCCATAAGGTTCGTGGTCCCTTGCAAATGTTACAGGAGAATCTGTTAGGGAACGTGACGTTGACCAAAGGTTCGACTTTCTTTGCGCAACACCACCAGAGACTCAAGGACTGCAAGGCGGCTGCACTAAAGTATCTTGGGAAGGCCCAAGAAAGTATGAAAGAATGACACGATGCTAAGGCTAAGTTGAGGGCATTTCAGCCTGGTGACCCTGTCCTGGTATCAAAGTCTCGACTAGGGAACAATGTCTCACAAGTACGAGGGGCCCCTATATTGTGACAGAAAAGGCTGGGGACCTCACGTACAAAGTAAGGCACTCTGACAAGTGTAAGCAGGTGATGCTTGTACACTTGAACCGTCTGAAGAGGTTCCAGGGCCCCAGGCCCGTCTCTCTAACCAATGTCTCCTTTTCCAGTGAGGGAGGGGATGATTGTTCTGGGGACCCAACTAATCTCATTCTCAATAATTCTGGTTCTGTGAATGCTGTGAAGGAGAGACTGTCCCATTTGCAGATAGCCCAACGTGAAGAGGTGCAGTCGTTACTTGACGAATTCTCCAGTCTGTTCAAGGAGGCCCCGACCAAACTGATGCCATCTACCATGATGTCAAGTGACGGACTACACCCCCATTCGTCTTCAACCCTATCGGATGAGTCCAGAAAAAAAGGCCATCGTGAGGAACGAAGTCAACTTTCTGCTCCAGCACGGCCTCATCCGGCCGAGCCAGGGCTCTTGGTGCTCCCCCTGCCTTTTGGTCCCCAAACCAGACGGCTCCTGGCGATTATGCACCGACTATCGGCAGCTCGACAAGGTGACCATTGTGGATGCCTATCCACTGCCCCTCCTAGAAGACTGCATCGACGAGATCGGAA
Organism: Procambarus clarkii; assembly: GCF_040958095.1. Lineage (NCBI taxonomy): Eukaryota > Metazoa > Arthropoda > Malacostraca > Decapoda > Cambaridae > Procambarus > Procambarus clarkii. Next base: position 37,058,604 of record NC_091197.1, on the reverse strand, counting down.
ATGCCACCTACGTCTTGAAATTCGATCTCTTGAGGGGATATTATCAGATCCCGCTCACCGAGCGTGCCAAGCAACTAACTGCGTCTGTAACCCCCGATGGTGTCTTCGAGTATCAAGTGTTACTGTCCGGATTGCGTAATGCACCTGCAACGTTCCAGAGGCTAATTAACTCTCTGCTCGCAAATGTGCCAAATTGTCGGGCGTATTTAGATGACATTGTGCGTTTTGATAATAACTGAACTGACCACATGCCAGTTGTTCACAGTTCTGAAAAGTGCAAATCTAACTTTAAATGCAAAAAAGTGTCATTTTGGCCAAGGTACAGTGACGTATCTCGGTTATGAAGTGGGCCAAGGAAAAGTGTTACCTCGGCAAGATAAAATCAATGCCATTCTGGCGTATCTAGTGCTCCAGTCTAAAAAGCAAGTGCAACGGTTTATCGGTATGTGTGTGTACTCCCGATGCTTTTGTCAGAACTTTTCCAGTAATAATAATAATAATAATTTTTATTTAGGCAAAGATACATACATAAAGAGATTTTACAAAGTTTGTTGGCTTTATAGATAGAGCTAGTACATACAATGCCTAAAGCCACTATTACGCAAAGCGTTTCGGGCAGGAAAAAACACTACTGACTAAAGCTTAAAACTAATAGGTAAAAAGAAAAAAATGCGTTGAGTACAAATAAAAATAGAGGTAAAAGAGGGGGGGAACATTGTTGAAAAAACAGCACAAATACAATTATAAATTATTACAGAAAATTACATTAAAACAGCGTTGATTTGTAAAACAAAAAAAAAACAAAAAACATACATGGGTTGACAATAGAAGGGTAAGGTAGGTTACATGGAATTTATTAGGTATAGCTTCGTTTTTAACTTAAACTGGTTGAGAGAGGTACTGTCTTTAACATGGTTGGGAAGGTCATTCCACATCCTGGGCCCCTTGATTTGTAGAGCATTTCTGGTTTGATTAAGTCGTACTCTAGGAATATCAAAACTGTATTTATTTCTGGTGTGGTGCTCATGGGTTCTGTTACAACCTTCTATGAAGCTTTTGAGATCAGGATTGGCATTACAATTTAGCGTTTTGTATATGTATAATACACATGAGTGAATGTGCAGTGACTTAATGTCTAACATATTCAGAGATTTGAGTAGGGGTACCGAGTGATGTCTGGGGCCAGAGTTGGATATTGTCCTAATAGCAGCTTTGTGTTGAGTAATTAGAGGACGTAAGTGATTTTGGGTAGTAGAGCCCCAAGCACAAATACCATAGTTGAGATATGGATAGATAAGGGAGTAATAGAGAGTCACCAGGGCAGGGCGTGGTACATAATATCTGATCTTAGAAAGAATGCCCACAGTTTTTGAAACTTTTTTTGATATGTTTAGAATGTGTCCCTGGAAATTCAGCTTGTGGTCAATGAGAATGCCAAGGAATTTGCCATCTAATTTGTTACAAATTTGGGTATTGTTTATTTTGAGATTTATTTGATTAGAGGATTTATTGCCAAACAGAATATAGAAAGTTTTGTCAATGTTAAGGGTGAGTTTGTTGGCAGTTAGCCACAGATGGACTTTATTTAGCTCAGTATTTACTGTGGCATTTAGAGCAAGGGGATCAGGACTGGAGTAAATGAAGGTTGTGTCGTCAGCAAATAGGATTGGTTTGAGGTGTTGGGAGGCATTTGGAAGGTCATTAATGTAGATGAGAAAGAGGAGAGGGCCAAGTATGCTGCCCTGGGGAACACCAATGTTGATGGGTAGGGTGGGCGAAATTGTATTATTCACAGAAACACATTGGAGCCTGTCAGTAAGGTAGGATTTGAGGTATTGTAGGGAGTGTCCTCTGACACCATAATGATGTAATTTAAGAAGAAGGTTTTGGTGGTTGACAGTATCGAAAGCTTTACGCAGGTCCACAAATAACCCAACAGGGAACTCATTTTTATCAAGAGCTGTATGAATCGAGTTAAGCATACTAATAAGTGCATCGTTAGTGCTTTTTTTGGGCCTGAAGCCATATTGGCAAGGGCTAAGTATATTGAGTTTGGCTAGATATGAGTAAAGCTGCTTATAGATTAGTTTTTCAAAAATTTTTGACAAGTTTGGCAGGATTGATATAGGTCTGTAGTTGTTAACATCTGTGAGATCACCACATTTGTGGACAGGCGTTACTCTCGCTTTTTTTAGAATATCTGGAAAGGTTTGGAGTTCAAGTGACTTGTTGAAGAGCAAAGCAATAGCAGGGGCTAAAGATCTGGAGTCCTTTAGCAGTGTCGCCACTCCACTGCAGTGTCGCCACTCCACTCACGGACATGTTGTAAAAGGCTGTTAAATTTAAGTGGTCAATAGACTGTGCAGAGGCGTTTAAAAATTTGAAATTGATCTTAGCTTCCGCCCCAGTGCTCGCTAATCCAAGGTTCCATCGATCGTTTAAAATTCACGTTAACATGTCTGACTCGGGTGCTGGTGCAGTGTTGTTGCAAACTGGGGATGATCAAGTGGACCACCCAGTGTACTATTACTTTGTGAAATTTTACAATGCGCAACACAATTATTCAGTGGTAGAAAAAGAAGCGTTGGCGCTAGTGTTAACATGTAAAAAGTTCGAAGTATATCTAACAGGTAATAGAGTGAAAGTGTACATGGACACTTTCACTCTATTACTAGTGTTTATAAACCAGACGAAGGAGAAAAATAAATGCATCCTCAGGTGGGCATTGTACCTACAGGACTTCAATCTTTCCATTATCCACCTACCGGGCTGGCTCAATGTGATAGCCGATGTGCTGTCCCGGTTGCCAACGTAACATTCATCTGAGCCACAGGAAGCCATATACCAGCTGTCATGCTTCAGTTATTTTTTTTTAGGTTCTCCTGTGACATTAAATATTCCGTGTCAAATTTATTTACTTCCCGTTTTTTTTATGTGCTTTTTCTTTTAGAAAATTTATTTTTGTGTGTGTTTTGTTCCAAAGATTATTGGTTCTTATTTTTTTTTTTAATTTCTTTTATGGACTATGTTTCCCTTTTTACCTTAGTATATTCTTCCAAGAAAATATGACTACTATTCTCGTAGCCACATTTTTTTTCTCTGAAGGAGGAAGGAGTGTTACGACCCTGGGTTCATATTGAAAAGCAGAGGTCAAATTGAATCTAAATAGTTAAGTAAGACGGATATTTAGTTAACAATAATGTTTATACTCAAGGCATTTCATACCTCAATTCCGTCTTCCTTGCCAGACATAAGATGAACCTTGTTATTCACAGATTATTCAGACTCTGAGGGTGTTGATTATTAAATGGTATATTGAACTAGTTATCAACTTTTCTTAGAACTGTTAAAGTAACCAGTATTGAAGGTCGGTGAAGACTTGTAATGTTTATAAGCTGTACGATCAGCTAGGTATCTTCCCGGCAGCAGCTCGAGAGAGCTCGGACTGAGCTCTCCCTCGCTCTTCTCTAGACTGCTGTGCTGGTGTCAACATTCTCTCTTGGGCGCTCTGTTCCTTCTCCTCCTCCTCTCTTCTCTTTCCTTATTCTGGGAGCAGTTTATAAGATAAGTAACCGTCCGTGTATTTACTGTGCTACTGGCTAGGTTTGTATTTTGTTAGAGGTATTTTAAGCCAGTGTTTGGCATCACTAAGTGTACTCCAGTGTGACTAGGGAACCACGTGGGTCATAGCTACCCAGGCTGCTTCAAGCCTCACAAGTGCTGTTCTCTAAGTAGACTTTACCTTAGTTTTTGTAATTGTAAACCTTGTATCATGTCTAAGTGGACCAAGGTAGTTAACGTAAGGTATAGTGGTAAAGTATATTATTGTAGTAATGTATATGGGGGGTTTTAAAGGGTTTAATTAATAAGGTATAAGATAGGAGTTTACTTTGATCCTGCGGAGTGTAGAATAGGGGATTACCTTAGACTGCAGAGTTACTCTAACTTAACTATTATTATCATTTGGGAATATTCTTTCCCTGGGGGCCAGAGCCTCCCTATTGCCACTATTTTAGGAACTCCTTTTATCTTGTACTATTGGCCCACTCAGTACAACTACCTACCTTTCCATAACACTTCCCATCATTCAACACTCCACTGTCCCCTCGTCCTCCCCAACTCTGCCGTCCCTTCATCCTCCCCACCGTTACCCCCTACCCCATCCCCTCGTCCTCACCACCACTACCTCCTCCCCCATCCCCTCGTCCTCCCCACCAATAACCCCTTCCGCATCACCTCGTCCTCCCCACCATTCCCCATTCCCCCTTCCAATGCATTCCCAAATGATCTGATGCTCCCATCAGAAAAAATGTGAACATCAAATTATCTAATGTTCCCATCACTGAAATTAAAAACAGTACACAAATTAAAACATAAACTATACTCATGAAATAAATGGGATGAAAAACTTCTCAATTCCAATGCAATGTCTCATAAAATAATTTAATAAAAATAAATCAAAATCTAGGAAAATTCAATTTAGCAATGCAATCGGAAACATTGAAATGAAATCATAACTTATTTAGTATAGTGTGTGTTGCTCTTACGTGCAACACATGGCGCTCTTTTAAAAACAAACATTTTTTTACCTGTCACAGGTGTGGCATATATAATTGTAATCACGAAATGAACGGTATGGTAAACAACACAGCTGAATTCTAAGGCAATGTCACACAAAATAATTAAATGAAAGTGAAAATAAATCAAAATCTATTAGAATTAAAGTTATCATTGCAATGGAAAACACTGAAATGGAATCGTAACAAATTTAGTATAGCGCGTGTATTACGTGCAACAGATGGGGCTTTTTTTTTTTAACATGTTTTTGCCGGTCACATGTGTAGCATCTATATTGTATGTATATAAAAACTTGCATGTATTCGAATGGAACATTGTGTCAAAATTTCAAAGTAATTGGTAAAGAGGTTTTGAAGATTCCCCTCACATGAAAAACACTTAAAAACACATTTTTAGAAAAAAAGCATGTTTTCTCCTGTCACAGACGTGACATCTATATAGTATGTATATAAAACCTGTTCGGATGCGAATGGAACGTTGTGTAAAAGTTTCAAAGCAATTGGTGAAGAACTTTTGGAGATTAGCGATTTTCCACAAACGAACATTTACATTTTTATTTATAGACTAGCTGCACCCGGCCACACGTTGCTGTGGCTCAGCAACGCATGTGGATTGCTGAGCCACAGCAATTTTTTTTTGTTCTCTTGACTCCCCCTTGCAACTTCGAGGGGTAAGGGTGTTGCTTTAGCTTTAAAGCCCAGTGGCCCAACCACAGGGCATGGGTCACTTGGGCCCCTCAGCAGTAACCTAAAAAAAAGAAATATTACATCTAAAATAACAACTAAAATACCTATAAGTGGCCTACAATGGTAAACACAAAATACACAAAAAGCATGGAGATATAAAAATTACATAGATAAAATTTAATATATAATAGCATAAAAATAAAGCGCAGGCATGCCAAATACAGAATGAATTACGTCTCACGAGGAGACGATCAACATAAGTGTCATGCGCACAGGGAAAACAAAATATCATGGGGTGGGCATGCCTGACTTGAACCAGGCAGGGTTCCCGGAGAGCGTAAAGAGACCATGCCCGCTTGTGTCCCTCCAGCCATTGATTATCCTCTCACGGGTTCGGTCAAGCCAACCACCATCTCCAGAATAGCCACAGGGGAAGTGGTACCTCAAGATGACGTCCGGCTCCTTAGCCAGTCCACTCACCCCAGTTGTTTCATAGGTATTCGGGGCACAAGGGAAAGACCACCCATGCCCATGTCCAGGGATGATCATTATCAACCCCTTCCCGTGCTCTTGCACAACATACGATAAATCGAGTATGTCCAGGTTAGGGCTTTGACGGAACAGATCTCCAAGTCCCCATTAGTCAGCCCCAACCTTTCAAGAACATGGGCACTCTCCAAGCAAAACCCTCTTCTCCAATTCAAAGTGATTGAAGAGGCAGAAGCTGCATTGGCACCGGTATAATCCCAGACCCATTGAAGGATCTCAGGGGTACCATATCAGTCACACTTGCTCTGGTGTGGCCAGAGAGAGGGAAGCCGTCAGCCGAGACCTGGGTGACTAAATTTATGGCCTCGTTCTCTTTGCAAGCAATGATATCAGCCTTGCAAAATGTCCCACCATCGGGTATCCGCACCTCCCTCACCACCTCATACCCTAGCCATCTCAATCGACCAGCTATGAGCCGGGTAATATCGTCATGACGTACCACCCGGGCTCCATGCATTCTCGGGTATGCTTGTGAGATATGCCCAAGGGTGCCAGGTTTCCTGCATGTGTTGCACATGTCACCGGCAACTAAACGTCTCCTGGCGGACCTGGACGGCGGGGCCAAAGCCTTAGCTCTCATCTGGACTGCATGAGCAAACTCACCACCGCTCAAAGGACGGGTGCCGGACGAGATTCACCCCAGGCACGAGGGAACCTCGCACGAGGATCTCAGTCGAGCACCATCGGCTGTGCAGTAAAGTCCCTCTCGCCATGTCCGAGAACACTCAGTTTTGATGGTTACCGGCTCACCCCCAATCAAGACCAGGCCAATCCACTGACGCATCTTATCTTGGATTGCTGGTAGAAGGGCCGCTGCCCAAACCGTTGGGTCAGCCGACTCCAACAGACTGCCGAAATGCTTGTTCTTATGTAGCCGGAATGAAGAGGCAAATTCGGGCATCCCCAAACCACCGTACTTCCAGTCAGTGTAAAAGAACGCATTCGGGGTGTCGTGCAGTAGACAGAGCCAGCTATGAATAGCCTGCCTCATCCTCCAATCAATTCTCGCTAGCTGAGTCTTATACACCACGTCCAGAATCAGACGGTGGTTCAGTTTAGGAATAAGGTAGTGCTTCAGCACGTATAACCTTTGTTGAGGTTTGAGAGGAGCCTGCATGATGTTAATGATACCCTCCTCAAACATAGAGCCGAAGGAGATGCCTCTGCCACCGGCACCAACGAGAATACCAGGGTACTTATACTCGTTAGTGATACCAATAGAGTCCATGGCCATGCCGTCGACAGGGAAACTTGTTTGCGAAGCGAGATAACACTTTTTGTGTTTGCCATTAATCTGTAGGTTCAGTGATTGGCACTTTCCCGCGTTAACCCTCAAGCCAGCGTCACTCAACATATCACATACAGTATCTATCAATACCTGAAGGCCGGTCGGCGTCTCCGCCGCCATGACCAAATCGTCCACAAACGCTAGTATTGACACCTTTTCCTCCCCCAGACGAATCCCCAGCCCCAGATTCTTTGCATTGGGAACATCAAATCAAAAACATCAGAAAACTGGGGACATCAAATAATCTGATGTTCCCATCACTGAAATGTAAGAGAAACAGTTAAAAACCGAAATGAAAAACAATGAAAAAATAAAAAATAAACTAAACTCACAATATGAACGCTATGGAAAACAACACAGCTAAATTCCAACGCAATGTCACGCGAATTAATTAAATTAAAATTAAAATAAATCGAAATCTATGAAAATTCAATTTGTCAATGCAATCGGAATCATTGAAATGGAATCATAACTTATTTAGTATAGCGTGTGTTGCTCTTATGTGCAACAGATGGTGCTGTTTCTTAAAAATAAGAAGGTTTTTACTTGTCACAGGTGTGTCATCTATAGTTATACTTACGAAATGAACGGTATGGTAAACAACACAGTTCAATTCCAATGCAATGTCACACAAAATAAATAAATAAAAATGAAAATAAATCGAAATCTAGGAAAATTCACTTTATCAATACAATCAGAAACAATGAAATGGGATTGTAACATATTTAGTACAGCATGTTTTATTACGTGCAACAGATGGCACTGTTTTTTTATTTAAAAAGCATGTTTTTATCTATCACAAGTGTGGCATCTATATAGTAGGTATATAACAACATGCGCGTATTCGAATGGAACGTAGTGTCAATATTTCAAAGCAATCGGTGAAGAACATTTGGAGATTACAGTGTGAGTTGCTTTTACGTCAAACAGATGGAGCTTTTTTTTTTTACAGCATGTTTTTTTCCTGTCACGGGTGAGACATGTTTATAGTAGATATATATAAACACGCACTATTCGAATGCAATGTTGTGTCAAAATTTCAAAGCAATCGGTAAAGAGGTTTCAAAGATTTGCCCTGTGTGAAAAACACCGTTTTCCAAAAACTGCATGTTTTTTTACCATCTCAGATGTCACATCTATAAAGTATGCATATATAAACCGCTCGGATGCGAATGGAACGTTGTGTGAAAATTTCAAAGCAATCGGTGAAGAAGTTTCGGAGATTAGCGATTTGGAACAAACGAACATTTACATTTTTATTTATATAGATATAGATTATTATTATTATTAATTATTATTCTTCTTATTATTATTATTATTTATATTATGAATTCTCACCTATAAGGTGAGAATATCTGTAATGTAGCCCATGTCTTAATTAATTAAAAAATCAAAGTCAACGTTGATATTAAATCAGCTGTCAGTCTGGATAGATATAAACAGTCCCCGCAGCACTAGGCGAATATTCTTCAAACTCACAAATCCAGCTGCTAAGTATAACATCCTGCAAACAGCTGTGTTACAAACCCGATTCCATCGTCGGAGCATGGAGCAGCGACGTCAGTGCCATCTGTGAGTCCGCTCTCGAAAACCCCCACAAATTGGACGACGCCATCTAGTGGTGACAGGATATCACCACTCTATATGATAGGATAGGATTATACCAGCAAGAGGCGCTAGATTCCTGTCCTAGTCAGCTCGAGAGGTAGCTGGTGCTGACCTCTGTTGAAGTGGCGCCTAGAAAATCAGCGCCATCTGTTATAGGAGGAGTAGTATATCTATGTCAGAGTCCGTAAGTGATGTTTCCTAGTGTCCCATATACTGACCAGTGTACTGATGACGTGTCTGTATCCACAGAGTCGACGTAGGGCTGCTGTGGTACGAGGACAGTCAGTCTACCCAGGGCAGGCAATAGCTCTCTACTCCATTCTGCTTTACGGAAGTAGTGAGCCACCGCTGGAGAAGAACTGTGAAGTGTTCTACTGTCTGCCTGTGAAGTGGCAGTGACGGAATTCAGCGTATCCGGGACTGGCTAACGAAAGAGACGACTGACAGTAAGGTGCTACGGAGGAGCGTAACCAGGGAGTTGCAAGAAGCTCCTGCAGGGGTTCGCTACCCTTGTATTTGTACGTGAAGAGGCCCAGCAGCGCGAGGCTGATGTTCTCTGCCAGCACAGCCGAATTGAAAGCAAAGGTCAACAAACTGATCGAAACTGTGAATGCAAAGAAATCCGGACTCCACCTGCCAAAGGTTATTGGGGAATATAAACCTGGATATGCGTATGGAAATGTCAAGACACACAAGCCTGGAAACCCACTTCGGCCAATCATTAGCCAGATACCCACACCCACGTACAGACTGGCGAAGCGACTCAACGGTCTGCTGACTCCTTATGTCCCTTGCGCCTTCAGCCTGAAGTCTCCAAAGGAATTTGTTGACTTACTGCGGGGCACACGGGCCACAGGGATAAGAGCCTCGTTGGACGTAGAATCCCTGTTTACCAACGTACCTGTGGAGGAGACAATCGGGATGATAGCCGACAGAGTGTATCGTGATCCGGCCTGCACTCCTCTTGACATACTAGAAAACATTCTGAGGAAACTACTCCAAGCTTGTACTAAAGAGGCACCCTTCTTGAGCCCGGATGGGCACATGTATTGGCAAGTAGATGGGGTCGCCAAGGGTTCCCCCCTAGGTGTCCTGTTTGCAAACTTCTACATGGGTACCATCGAGCAAAAAGTCTTAGTCGAAATGAACTTGAATCCGGCCATATACTGCAGGTATGTTGACGACATTTTTACACAGGTACCTGATGTCAGACATCTGCAGGAGCTGAAGGAGGCATTTGAGCAGAGTTCCGTGCTGCGTTTCACTTACGAGATGGAAAAGGATGGGAAGCTGCCCTTTCTAGATGTAACAGTCATGGAAAAGAGCGGAGGTTTCCACACTGCAGTCTACACTAAGGAAACGAACATAGGAATGTGCCTAAATGCCAACAGCGACTGCCCAGACAGGTACAAGAGGAGTGTTTTAACGCTTATGTCGACCGTGCTCTCAGCCACAGCTCAGAATGGAAGCAAGTCGACGAAGAACTCTGTAGGGTAAGGCAGGTCCTAATCAACAACGGCTTCTCCAATGGTTTCGTCGAAGACATCATAAGAAGGAATGTGAAACGCCATGCAACCTCTGAAGAGACAACCAACACAACACCTATACCCCCTGTTAGACTATTTTACAGGAACTTCTTTTCAACAGCTCATAAAACGGAGGAAAGGGTCCTGAAAGATATTGTTAATAGAAACGTTATCCCTACAGACAAAAATCAGAGGATACAACTGACGATTTACTATAAAAACAGAAAAACGGCCAGCCTACTCATGAGAAACTCTCCAGACACAAAGCAGAACGCTTTAAAAGAGACCAACGTCGTCTATGCCTTCAAATGCCCACTTGGGGACTGTAAGCTCCAAAAAAGCCAGTATATAGTGTTACGGTTCCCTCTCCTATTTCTTTCGTTTGCCGGCTTAAAGAGTCATATCAGCTCTCCCTACTGATTCTCTGAGGTTCAGGGAGTCTATTGGCATATGTGGCGACCAGACTGGCTGCCAGTTAAAGGAAGGAAGTTACATTATAAGTTGTAAATGAAGGGAAATTGGCGCCCTGATATAAAATGAAAGAGTATCCCCTAATGCAGATATGACCTTTTGGAAGGGACACTAGCCGATCGCGGATTGGCCGACTTAGGTCGCGGGCGACCAATCAGGGCCCGCCATGACGTCACCGAGTGCCCCGGGCGGCGCCAACGTCAGAGTTGATCCGACCTTGGAAGCGACAGGATGCGCCTCGGTCTGCTCTCAAGGATTAAAGGCTCTACAAGCCTTATTCAGTGGATTAAACTAGCCATCGCAGCCCACCTTAAGTTATTGGAGACCCTGCGCTTCTGGGAAGCAAAAAGGAACCAAGTTCATTGAGCAGAGAAGTGCCAAACTTGGAAAATAGTCGGCGACGACGCTGGGCGGCGCCGCTGGACGTTGAGGTCTGGAAGTTGCGGCGGGCAGGCCTAGCTGTGACCGGGTCACATCCACTGAGAATCTTGGAAGGACGACACCGTGCCTAGGACAAGGAGCAACGCCTTGTGGAAGGGGCGAGTGTGGGAAAATAGTGATTAGCTCAGCGCCTATCAATGAACCAGGATTGGGGTAGCTGAATCTCAGGGATTGGAACGGCGACGACGCGAAGGCTCCACGACACCTGAGGACCTGTGGGACGTTCCTGGATCGTCGAAGATCGACTCAGGAAGCGTGGGAACCTCACACCATCGAGGGACAGGCGTCGTGAGCCAGGAATGTAAGGTAGATCATTTTCCCTCCCATTACCCCTTGTGTGAGTAGGCTAGTTAGGCCACAATATTTACTTATGTATGTGGCAATAGGACATTAATACTTTAATAGTAGAATAGGCTGCAAGGCAGCTTGAGTCCAGGACTGTCAGAGAGGACAGTGTGTATGGATGGCAGGACAGTGAAGAAGAGGAGCCGACGTGGTGAAGAGGCCCATGAGAGAGTGTGGGACTCCTGTCTTTCTGCCCAGTTGAAGGAGTGTTGGAGGTCGTGGAAGAAGAGGCTGACGATCTCCAGACTTATTATCCTTATTTCCATATTCATGTATTACTTGTGATTGTGTGTGTGTTCATGTAATTTGCATCAGTAAATTCACACTTTTATCATTGTGTTTGAGTGTGCCTCCATTTATAATATTTCTCTATGAGCATACACGAAGGTTATCACAGTACCACCTAGGGAACACAACGTTCTCTATAGAAGTTCAGATTGCCTGGTGAAGACAGCACAGACTTACATAAAAGTGTACCCTTAGCCATCCGATCAGTATCAGTGCCTGAATGGTGGCAACTATTAACGTAGTGGCTATAGAGAGGCAAAGCCACACAGACCTTCCTGGGAGAGTATCCTGGGCCAACAGTCTAGTAGCAGATCTATGGGAGTAGCAATCTTCTGGCTACAAACAATATATAATACACCCACTGAACTGCATTGCTGGGGTGCAGATATAATAACCCAGCTGGCGACCTTGTTAGGAAGAAGATAGAAGACAGGCAAGAAAGGAGTTCCTGCAACCTCTTTGTCTGGCAGGCAAGACTCAGGGAGGTTATTATTATAAGGTAAGCCTGAGTCTTCCTTCACTCCTCCACGGGTCTAGGCCGGAACTGTTAACAGCAGTTTCCCCGTGTTTGACTGAAGGGCTTCCAGGGTGAATCAGTGGCACCCCCTTTTGTGGTGGAAGCAAAGACCTGCGGAGGTGGGCATTGTTGGTCCTCTCCTGTGTGACCAAGGAGACCCCGGTGAATCCCAGGAGTCGGAGGGGCTGAGTATTCGGCCTTTTGAGCCCGTAGCAGCCGAGTGCTAGCAGAGCCCCGGCCCACCCACCTCCACGTGACAATAGGCAAGACAACAACATCTCTTTCTAGGCGTTTAACGATGCATAAGCAACAGGGCTCCATTAAGGAACATATAATCTCTTCCCACAACCAAACCATCGCCAGAGAAATCCTAGTAAACAACACAGAAATCATCGATAGATACAGCAATAGCAGGCGGCTTGACGTCTGCGAGGCTCTACACATCAAGAAGTCAACACCAGCAATCAACAGCCAATTAATGCACAACTATATTCTACCCACCTCAAGACTCCGCTCCAATATAGAAGCATCAAGAAATATGGACCAATAGGCTTTCTACAAATCACTTCCATTCAATACCCATTGTTTCGTGTTCTGTCTTGTGTTTAGGAATTTAATACCCTATTAATACCACCTCACCCCATCCACCTCACTCAAATGTAGATATAAACAAATCGAAGATGTGTAAGTTCTATTCAGTTGTGTATGTGTAAGCTAAAGTCTTTGAAAATGTAATAAGTTTTACGAAATGCGCTCAAGTGTCGCGTCAAACTAGAAATAAAAATGAATTTTGGAGAATTGATTTTTGAATTACCACCAACAGTGAAAAGAAACGTACGAAAGATCGAGAAAATTCGTGTTAGAATTATTAATCTTACTTTTTCGGTCATATTTATTAATATATGTCTACAGGAAAGACTGCTACCTAAATATACTAATATATATATATATATATATATATATATATATATATATATATATATATATATATATATATATATATATATATATATATATTCTTTTACACCTCTCAGACAGGGATTTTTTATTCACTTAAGACGAAGGCCATTATTATGTAAGAATTGATCTGTTTGCATTTATTAAATGACGAAGGCACCAGAAATGTAAATTGTTTATTATACTGGTTATATATATATATATATATATATATATATATATATATATATATATATATATATATATATATATATATATATATATATATATATATATATATATATATATATATATGTCGTACCTAGTAGCCAGAACTCACTTCTGAGCCTACTATGCAAGGCCCGATTTGCCTAATAAGCCAAGTTTTCATGAATTAATTGCTTTTCGACTACCTAACCTACCTAACCTAACCTAACCTAACTTTTTCGGCTACCTAACCTAACCTAACCTATAGAGATAGGTTAGGTTAGGTTAGGTAGGGTTGGTTAGGTTCGGTCATATATCTACGTTAATTTTAACTCCAATAACAAAAAATTGACCTCATACATAATGAAATGGATAGCTTTATCATTTCAAAAGAAAAAAAATAGAGAAAATATATTAATTCAGGAAAACTTGGCTTATTAGGCAAATCTGGCCATGCATAGTAGACTGAGAAGTGCGTTCTGGCTACTAGGGACGACATATATATATATATTGGTAGCAGTCTTTCTTGTAAACATTTATTATTAAATATGACCGAAGAAGTAAGATTAATAATTCTAACACGAATTTTCTCAATATTTCTTATGTTTCTTTTCACTGTCGATGGTAATTGAAAAATCAATTCTCCAAAATTCATTTTTATTTCTAGTCTGACGCGACACTTGAACGCGTTTCGTAATAACTTATTACATTTTTAAAGATTTTAGTCTACACGCACACAACTATAACCTGCAAACACTAAACAGAGTTCTACTATGCAATAATTTAAACGGCTTTCATTTTATATACCTGCATTTGGGTGAGGTGATATGTTACAACAGTTTTGACTGAGGCAAAAACAAACTTTCAACACAAGATAGAACACGAAACAATGGGTATAAAATTGGGAAAGTTAAAGGGAAGAATGGAAGTAACTGCAAAAGGCCTATTGGCCCATATTTCTTGATGCTTCTATATTGGTGCGGAGTCTTGAAGTGGGTAGAATATAGTTGTGCATTAATTGGCTGTTGATTGCTGGTGTTGACTTCTTGATGTGTTGTGCCTCGCAGATATCAAGCCGCTTGCTATCGCTGTATCTATCAATGATTTCTGTGTTTTTTGTTAAGACTTCTCTGGTGATGGTCTGGTTGTGGGAAGAGATTATATTTTCCCTTAATGGAGCCCTGTTGCTTATGCACCGTTAATCACGTGGAAAGAGATGTTGTTGTCTTGCCTATATACTGAGTTCTTTGAGACTTTCAGTCCCCAAGTGGGCATTTGAAGGCATAGACGACATTGGTCTCTTTCAAAACGTTCTGCTTTGTGTCTGGAGAGTTTCTCATGAGTAGGTTGGCCGTTGTTTGGTTTTATAGTAAATCGTCAATTGAATCTTTTGATTTTTGTCTGTAAGGATAACGTTCATATTAACAATATCTTTCAGGACCCTTTACTCCGTATTATGAGCTATGGAAAAGAAGTTCCTGTAAAATAGTCTAATAGGGGGTACAGGTGTTGTGTAAGGCCCAATTTGCCTAATAAGCCAAGTTTTCCTGAATTAATATATTTTCTCTAATTTTTTTCTTATGAAATGATAAAGCTACCCATTTCATTATGTATGAGGTCAATTTCATTTTATTGGAGTTAAAATTAACGTAGATATATGACCGAACCTAACCAACCCTACCTAACCTAACCTAACCTATCTTTACAGGTTAGGTTAGGTTAGGTAGCTGAAAAAGTTAGGTTAGGTTAGGTTAGGTAGGTTAGGTAGTCGAAAAAACATTAATTCATGAAAACTTGGCTTATTAGGCAAATCGGGCCTTGCATAGTAGGCTGAGAAGTGCTTTCTGGCTACTAGGTACGACATATATATATATATATATATATATATATATATATATATATATATATATATATATATATATATATATATATATATATATATATATATATATATATATATATGTATGTATATATATATATATATATATATATATATATATATATATATATATATATATATATATGTATATATATATATATATATATATATATATATGTCGTACCTAGTAGCCAGAACTCACTTCTCAGCCTACTATTCAAGGCCCGATTTGCCTAATAAGCCAAGTTTTCCTGAATTAATATATTTACTATAATTTTTTTCTTATGAAATGATAAAGCAACCCTTTTCTCTATGTATGAGGTCAATTTTTTTTATTGGAGTTAAAATTAACGTAGATATATGACCAAACCTAACCAACCCTACCTAACCTAACCTAACCTATATTTATAGGTAAGGTTAGGTTAGGTAGCCAAAAAAAGCTAGGTTAGGTTAGGTTAGGTAGGTTAGGTAGACGAAAAAACATTAATTCATGAAAACTTGGCTTATTAGGCAAATCGGGCCTTGAATAGTAGGCTGAGAAGTGCGTTCTGGCTATTAGGTACGACATATATATATATATGTATATATATATATATATATATATATATATATATATATATATATATATATATATATATATATATATATTAGTATATTTTGGTAGCAGTCTTTCCTGTAGACATATATTATTAAATATGACCGAAAAAGTAAGATTAATAATTCTAACACGAATTTTCTCAATCTTTCGTACATTACGCTTCACTGTTGGAGGTAAATCAAAAATCAATTCTCCATAATTCATTTTTATTTCTAGTCTGACGCGACACGGGCGCGTTTCATAAAACTTATTACATTTTCAAAGACTTTTGTTCACAAATACACAACTGAATAGAACTTACGTATCTCCGATTTTATATCTACATTTGAGTGAGGTGGAAGGGGTGATGTGGCATTAACACAAGACAGAACAAAATGTGGTATTAATAGGGTATTAATTTCATCAACACAAGACAGAACACGAAACAATGGATATTGAATAGAAGTGTTTGTAGAAAGCCTATTGGTCCATATTTCTTGATGCTTCTATATTGGCGCGGAGTCTTGAGGTGGGTAGAATATAGTTGTGCAATAATTGGCTGTTGATTGCTGGTGTTGACTTCTTGATGTGTAGTGCCTCGCAAACGTCAAGCCGCCTGCTATCGCTGTATCTATCGATGATTTCTGTGTTGTTTACTAGGATTTCTCTGGCGATGGTTTGGTTGTGGGAAGAGATTATATGTTCCTTAATGGAGCCCTGTTGCTTATGCATCGTTAAACGCCTAGAAAGAGATGTTGTTGTCTTGCCTATATACTGGGTTTTTTGGAGCTTACAGTCCCCAAGTGGGCATTTGAAGGCATAGACGACGTTAGTCTCTTTTAAAGCGTTCTGTTTTGTGTCTGGAGAGTTTCTCATGAGTAGGCTGGCCGTTTTTCTGGTTTTATAGTAAATCGTCAGTTGTATCCTCTGATTTTTGTCTGTAGGGATAACGTTTCTATTAACAATATCTTTCAGGACCCTTTCCTCCGCTTTATGAGCTGTGGAAAAGAAGTTCCTGTAAAATAGTCTAATAGGGGGTATAGGTGTTGTGTTAGTTGTCTCTTCAGAGGTTGCATGGCTTTTCACTTTCCTTCTTATGATGTCTTCGACGAAACCATTGGAGAAGCCGTTATTGACTAGGACCTGCCTTACCCTACAGAGTTCTTCGTCGACATATATATATATATATATATATATATATATATATATATATATATATATATATATATATATATGTCGTACCTAGTAGCCAGAACGCACTTCTCAGCCTACTATGCAAGGCCCGATTTGCCTAATAAGCCAAGTTTTCATGAATTAATGTTTTTTCGACTACCTAACCTACCTAACCTAACCTAACCTAACTTTTTCGGGTACCTAACTTAACCTAACCGATAAACATAGGTTAGGTTAGGTTAGGTAGGGTTGATTAGGTTTGGTCCTATATCTACGTTAATATTAACTTCAATAAAAAAAATTGACCTCATACATAATGAAATGGGTAGCTTTATCATTTCATAAGAAAAAAATTGCAGAAAATATATTAATTCAAGAAAATTCGGCTTATTAGGGAAATCGGGCCTTGCATAGTAGGCTGAGAAGTGCGTTCTGGCTACTAGGTACGACATATATATATATATATATATATATATATATATATATATATATATATGTCGTACCTAGTAGCCAGAACTCACTTCTCAGCCTACTATTCAAGGCCCGATTTGCCTAATAAGCCAAGTTTTCCTGAATTAATAGATTTACTATAATTTTTTTCTGATGAAATGATAAAGCAACCCTTTTCTCTATGTATGAGGTCAATTTTTTTTTATTGGAGTTAAAATTAACGTAGATATATGACCGAACCTAACCAACCCTACCTAACCTAACCTAACCTATATTTATAGGTAAGGTTAGGTTAGGTAGCCAAAAAAAGCTAGGTTAGGTTAGGTTAGGTAGGTTAGGTAGACGAAAAAACATTAATTCATGAAAACTTGGCTTATTAGGCAAATCGGACCTTGAATAGTAGGCTGAGAAGTGCGTTCTGGCTATTAGGTACGACATATATATATATATATATATATATATATATATATATATATATATATATATATATATATATATATATATATATATATATATATATATATATATATATTATATATAATATATATATATATATATATATATGTCGTACCTAGTAGCCAGAACTCACTTTTTGGCCTACTATTCAAGGCCCGATTTGCCTAATAAGCCAAGTTTTCCTGAATTAATATATTTTTTCTCATTTTTTTCTTATGAAATGATAAAGCTACCCATTTCATTATGTATGAGGTAAAATTTTTTTTATTGGAGTTAAAATTAACGTAGATATATGACCGAACCTAACCAACCCTACCTAACCTAACCTAACCTATCTTTATAGGTTAGGTTAGGTTAGGTAGCCGAAAAAGTTAGGTTAGGTTAGGTTAGGTAGGTTAGGTAGTCGAAAAACAATTAATTCATGAAAACTTGGCTTATTAGGCAAATCGGGCCTTGCATAGTAGGCTGAGAAGTGCGTTCTGGCTACTAGGTACGACATATATATATATATATATATATATATATATATATATATATATATATATATATATATATATATATATATATATATATATATATATATATATATATATATATATATATATATATATATATATATATATATATATATATATACGCCATATATATATATATATATATATATATATATGGCGTACCTAGTAGACAGAACGCACTTCTCGGCCTACTATCCAAGGCCCGATTTGCCTAATAAGCCAAATTTTCATGAATTAATATATTTTTTCTAATTTTTTTCTTATGAAAAGATAAAGCTACCCATTTCATTATATATGAGGTCAATTTTTTTTATTGGAGGTAAAATTAACGTAGATATATGACCTTCTTGAGGTTATCTTGAGATGATTTCGGGGCTTTTTAAGTGTCCCCGCGGCCCGGTCCTCGACCAGGCCTCCACCCCCAGGAAGCAGCCCGTGACAGCTGACTAACACCCAGGTACCTATTTTACTGCTAGGTAACAGGGGCATAGGGTGAAAGAAACTCTGCCCATTGTTTCTCGCCGGCGGCTGGGATCGAACCCAGGACCACAGGATCACAAGTCCAGCGTGCTGTCCACTAGGCCGACCGGCTCCCTAACCAACCCTAACCAACCCTAACCAACCCTACCTAACCTAACCTAACCTATCTTTATAGGTTAGGTTGGGTTAGGTAGCCGAAAACGCTAGGTTAAGTTAGGTTAGGTAGTCGAAAAACTATTATTTCATGAAAACGTGGCTTAGTAGGCAAATCGGGCCTTGCATAGTAGGCTGAGAAGTGCGTTCTGGCTAATAGATACGACATATATATATATATATATATATATATATATATATATATATATATATATATATATATATATATATATATATGTCGTACCTAGTAGCCAGAACGCACTTCTCAGCCTACTATGCAGGGCCCGATTTGCCTAATAAGCCAAGTTTTCATGAATTAATTGTTTTTCAACTACCTAACCTACCTAACCTAACCTAACCTAACTTTTTCGGCTACCTAACCTAACCTAACCTATAAAGATAGGTTAGGTTAGGTTAGGTAGGGTTGGTTAGGTTCGGTCATATATCTACGTTAATTTTAACTCCAATAAAAAAAATTGACCTCATACATACTGAAATGGGTAGCTTTATCTTTTCATAAGAATAAAATTAGAGAAAATATATTAATTCTTAATATAATTAATCAGCAGTCTCCGTGGTGTAGTGGTAAGACACTCGCCTGGCGTTCCGCGAGCGCTATGTCATGGGTTCGTATCCTGGCCGGGGAGGATTTACTGGGCGCAATTCCTTAACTGTAGCCTCTGTTTAACGCAACAGTAAAATGTGTACTTGGATGAAAAAACGATTCTTCGCGGCGGGGGATCGTATTCCAGGGACCATAGGATTAAGGACTTGCCCGAAACGCTACGCGTACTAGTGGCTGTACAAGAATGTAACAACTCTTGTATATATCTCAAAAAAAAAAAAAAAAAAAAAAAAATTCAGGAAAACTTGGCTTATTAGGCAAATCGGGCCTTGCATAGTAGGCTGAGAAGTGCGTTCTGGCTACTAGGTACGACATATATATATATATATATATATATATATATATATATATATATATATATATATATATATATATATATATATGTCGTACCTAGTAGCCAGAACTCTCTTCTCAGCCTACTATTCAAGGCCCGATTTGCCTAATAAGCCAAGTTTTCCTGAATTAATATATTTACTAGAGTTTTTTTCTTATGAAATGATAAAGCAACCCTTTTCTCTATGTATGAGGTCAATTTTTTTTTATTGGAGTTAAAATTAACGTAGATATATGACCGAACCTAACCAACCCTACCTAACCTAACCTAACCTATATTTATAGGTAAGGTTAGGTTAGGTAGCCAAAAAAAGCTAGGTTAGGTTAGGTTAGGTAGGTTAGGTAGACGAAAAAACATTAATTCATGAAAACTTGGCTTATTAGGCAAATCGGGCCTTGAATAGTAGGCTGAGAAGTGCGTTCTGGCTATTAGGTACGACATATATATATATATAAATATATATATATATATATATATATATATATATATATATATATATATATATATATATATATATATATATATATATATATATATATATATATATATATATATATATATATATATATATATATATATATATATATATATATATATATATATATATATATATATATATATATATATATATATATATATATATATATATATATATATATATATATATATATATATATATATATATATATATATATATATATATATATATATATATATATATATATATATATATATATATATATATATATATATATATATATATATATATATATATATATATATATATATATATATATATATATATATATATATATATATATATATATATATATATATATATATATATATATATATATATATATATATATATATATATATATATATATATATATATATATATATATATATATATATATATATATATATATATATATATATATATATATATATATATATATATATATATATATATATATATATATATATATATTTTTACCATTATCAAATCATCCATTATAGTTCTCCCTGCAGCGCCTCTCGAAGCACCAAAGAAAACGCACAGACCACACAAATATGAAGCCCCAGACTAAACAAAACTCAGCACACTGTACCTAATGCGTCAACTGCCCTCTTCTCTCAAACCACAAAAACGCACATAACACTCAACGCTATAAATATCTCAGCAAGTGTCTTGCTCACCCATACTGCTATGCAGAACATGCCCAACGTCAGTCACGTAGGTAACTCGTTCACCTGGATGGTACACATCGCATTTGGTGTATGATTTCCATAATGCAAAAAAACTAATGCCAAATTCAATTCACATTCAAATGTTTATTCAGGTAAAGTGCATACATATAAGGGGTGATACAAATATTGATGAATTTATAGTTAGAGCTAGTACATACAATGCCTAGAGCCACTATTACGCAAAGCGTTTCGGGCAGGAAAAACACTAAAGACTAAAACTTAATACTAATTGAGATTAAAGAATAAAATGTGTTGAGAAAATATAAATATAAAAAAGGGTGATCATGGCAGAAAAACAGCAAAAATACAATTTGGTTGACGAACAGCATTGTTTAAAAATAACAGACATGGGTTGACAATATAGGGGTAAGGTAGGTTACAGGGAGTTAATTAGGTAGTGCTTAGTTTTTATCTTAAACTGGTTGAGAGAGGTACAGTCTTTAACATGATTGGGAAGGTCATTCCACATTCTGGGTCCCTTGATTTGTAGAGCATTTCTAGTTTGATTAAGTCGCACTCTTGGAATATCAAAAAGGTATTTGTTTCTGGTGTGGTGCTCATGGGATCTGTTACAACCTTCCGTTTATTTGTAATGTACTAAAAATGATAGTAGCTCTCGAAATTAAAAACTCTCAGCCTTTATAACACCCACTGTCCTATGCTAACGAAACAAGTCACAACTAAAAGGCTAAACAATCCTTGGCTTACAAAGGGGACACTTAAATCCATTAATAAAAAACATGACGTTGAGAAGAAGTATAGGTTAGGAATCGTCTCCAAAGAATTTTCAAAGAATTAATCATCATTGCTATCTAAAACAAGTAGGAGAGCCAAAATTAAATACTACGAAGATACATTTACCCACACAAAGGGCAACATTAAGAAAACTTGGAGCACAATTTCTCAGATATTGGGATCAAATATGATTTTAAATAACAAACCAATACTCCATTCAACTAATGATGGTCTGCTTTCAGCCTCTGACACTGCTTTTGAGTTCAATAGGTTCTTCTCTTCCATTGGGTCATCCCTTACAAATGATATTCCATCTTCCAGTACTAATATTCAGGACAATCTTACAGGTAACTATCCACAGTCTCTGTACCTAATGCCTACTAATTCCACTGATGTTACTGACATAATCCTTTCCCTTAAAACCAAATCTAGTGCCCATGAGGAGATACCAACTCTTATTTACAAAAAAGCCTCCAGATTTTTAGCTCCTGCCATTGCATTGCTCTTCAAGAAGTCACTTGAACTCCAAACCTTTCCAGATATTCTAAAAAAAGCGAGAGTAACCCCTGTCCACAAATGTGGTGGTCTTAACAACTGATCTTAACAACTTCAGACCTATATCAATTCTGCCAAAGTTGTCTAAAATATTTGAAAACTTATCTACAAGCAGCTTTACTCTTATCTAGCCAAACACAATATACTTAGCTCCTGTCAATATGGCTTCAGACCCCAAAAAAACACTAACGATGCACTTATTTGTATGATTAACTTGATACATGCAACTCTTGATAAAAATGAGTTCCCCTATTGGGTTATTTGGGGACCTGCGTAAGGCTTTTGACACTGTCAACCACCAAAACCTTCTTCTTAAATTAAACATTATGGAGTCAGAGGTTACTTCCTGTAGTACCTTAAGTCTTACCTTACTGACAGGCTCCAATATGTTTCTGTGAATAATTCAATTTCTCCCACCCTACCCATCAACATTGATGTTCCCCAGGGCAGCATACTTGGCCCTCTCCTCTTTCTCATCTACATTAATGACCTCCCAAATGCCTCCCAACATCTCAAACCAATTCTATTTGCTGACGACACGACCCTCATTCACTCCAGTCCTGACCCCCTTGCTCTAAATGTCACAGTGAATACTGAGCTAAATAAAGTCCATCACAAGCTAATGGCCAACAAACTCACCCTCAATATTGACAAAACTTTCTATATTTTGTTTGGCAGTAAATCCTCAAATCAAATAAATCTCAGGATTAACAATGGCCAAATTTGTAACAAAGTAATGGCAAATTCCTTGGCGTTCTCATTGACCGCAAGCTGAATTTCCAGGGACACATTCTAAATATATAAAAAAAAGTTTCAAAAACTGTTGCCATTCTTTGTAAAATCAGATATTATGTACCCCGCCCTGCCCTGGTGACACTCTATTACTCTCTCATCTATCCATATCTCAACTATGGTATTTGTGTTTGGAGTTCTACTACCCAAAAGCATTTACGTCCTCTAATTACTCAACACAAAGCTGCTATTAGGACAATATCCAACTCTGGCCCCAGACATCACTCGGTACCCCTACTCAAATCTCTGAATATGTTAGATATTAAGTCACTGCACATCCTCTCATGTGTTTTTATATATATAAAACGCTGAACTGTAATGTCAATCCTGGCCTTGAAAGCTTCCTAGAAGGTTGTAACAGATCCCATGAGCACCACACCAGAAACAAATACCTATTTGATATTCCAAGAGTACGACTTAGTCAAACTAGAAATGCTCTACAAATCAAGGGACCTCGAATGTGGAATGACCTTCCCAATTATGTTAAAGACTGTACCTCGCCCAACCAGTTTAAGATAAACTCTAAGTACCACCTAACTAACTCAATGTAACCTACCTCACCCCTAAATGTCAACCCATGTCTACGATTTTAAACAATGCTGTTTGTTGACCAAATTGTATTTTTGCTTTTTTCTGCCAAGTTTCCTCCCCCCTTTTTTTCTGATTTTTTCTCAACACAATTTATACTTTAATCTCAATTAGTATTAAGTTTTAGTTTTAGTGTTTTTCCTGCCCGAAACGCTTTGCGTAATAGTGGCTTTAGGCATTGTCTGTACCAGCTCTATCTGTAACTCCATCAACTTTTGTATATCACCTTGTATGTATGTACTTTACCTGAATAAATATTTGTATTTGTATTTACGGCGGCAGGATACCTGCCACATAGAACCATTTACGGCAGCAGGATACCTGCCACATAGAACCATTTACGGCAGCAGGATACCTGCCACATAGAACCATTTACGGCAGCAGGATACCTGCCACATAGAACCATTTACGGCAGCAGGATACCTGCCACATAGAACCATTTACGGCAGCAGGATACCTGCCACATAGAACCATTTACGGCAGCAGGATACCTGCCACATAGAACCATTTACGGCAGCAGGATACCTGCCACATAGAACCATTTACGGCAGCAGGATACCTGCCACATAGAACCATTTACGGCAGCAGGATACCTGCCACATAGAACCATTTACGGCAGCAGGATACCTGCCACATAGAACCATTTACGGCAGCAGGATACCTGCCACATAGAACCATTTACGGCAGCAGGATACCTGCCACATAGAACCATTTACGGCAGCAGGATACCTGCCACATAGAACCATTTACGGCAGCAGGATACCTGCCACATAGAACCATTTACGGCAGCAGGATACCTGCCACATAGAACCATTTATGGCAGTAGGATACCTGCCACATAGAACCATTTACGGCAGTAGGATACCTGCCACATAGAACCATTTACGGCAGCAGGATACCTGCCACATAGAACCATTTATGGCAGTAGGATACCTGCCACATAGAACCATTTACGGCAGCAGGATACCTGCCACATAGAACCATTTACGGCGGCAGGATACCTGCCACATAGAACCATTTACGGCAGCAGGATACCTGCCACATAGAACCATTTATGGCAGTAGGATACCTGCCACATAGAACCATTTACGGCAGCAGGATACCTGCCACATAGAACCATTTATGGCAGTAGGATACCTGCCACATAGAACCATTTACGGAAGTAGGATACCTGCCACATAGAACCAATTACGGCAGTAGGATACCTGCCACATAGAACCATTTACGGCAGCAGGATACCTGCCACAGAACCATTTACGGCAGTAGGATACCTGCCACATAGAACCATATACGGCAGTAGGATACCTGCCACACCATATAACCATATACGGCAGTAAGATACCTGCCACATATAACCATATACGGCAGTAAGATACCTGCCACATATAACCATATACGGCAGTAAGATACCTGCCACACCATATAACCATATACGGCAGTAGGATACCTGCCACACCATATAACCATATACGGCAGTAAGATACCTGCCACACCATATAACCATATACGGCAGTAAGATACCTGCCACACCATATAACCATATACGGCAGTAAGATACCTGCCACACCATATAACCATATACGGCAGTAAGATACCTGCCACACATAACCATATACGGCAGTAAGATACCTGCCACACCATATAACCATATACGGCAGTAAGATACCTGCCACACATAACCATATACGGCAGTAAGATACCTGCCACACATAACCATATACGGCAGTAAGATACCTGCCACACATAACCGTATACGGCAGTAAGATACCTGCCATATATAATCATACCTGTATATACTCTATATAAACCAAATCATAAAATCTAAAAACATAGCACTACCTTGAAATTGCATATCAGTAGTATTATAGTATACGCCAACCCATGTAGGGTAGGATTTTTAGACTGGAATTGTACTAAATCACGCCAACCTAGTTAGGTATGATTACTATTAGACTAGCACTGTACCAAGCAGTACAACCTAGTCAACACTTAATATTGTGCAGACCCAAATCAGGGTGAGACTTATCATTATTTTACACAAATTATGTTTTCATATCTTATTTATATTACTGTGATCATCTTTGAGTGTTACTAGGTGTCACTATACCAACCAAAAGTGAAAATGAAGAACTAGCTGCTAGGTTTCAGCTAGAGGTGCAACCGTAGTAGAATCCAAGTACTACTCAAATCTTAGCTATTTCATGTTAGCTAGGTAAGCAAACCTCTACATAAGGTAGGATAACACAGCTTAACTAAGAAATTGAATACTAGGCTATCAATAACCGTACTGGTTCCACGTATATATGAACCAGTACCCCATTTGCATTAACAAATCATAGGACCAACTAAACCAAAATCCACAAACTGTGCATCAGGCGAATGTCCAGCAACAGCCTATTATATTTTAGATCATACACGTGTCACAAAGGCCATGAGACTTGACAGCTGAATAAGTGTGATCAGCTGGTTCAGTCAGGTGTCACAGCCAAAGTATTAGAAAACCACATAGAGGGGCCAAGCAAATGTTGCAGAGGACAAATGAGGCTGCAGATGATTATGAGTCCTCATGCAACAAAATGCTGAGCCAGATAAACTATACGCCTTCCTGGCCGAGACAGAACAGTTTGAGGAGGTTATCCAAGCTCATCTAGACAAATTAACACAATCTCTAGAACGATTGAAAAGCAACTCAGTTTCTCAAAATACTCTGACCACGAGTGACACTAATATACGTGAAACACTCCAGGAAGTTCATCTTCCTACCATTGATCTACCTCACTTTCATAGTAGGGATGATGAGAATTTCGAATGTTATTGGAACACATTCGACTCTTTAGTGAACTCTAAGAGTTCAGTCAGTAAACTTAATAAATTTATTTGCGAAGTACCCTTCAAGGTGAAGCAAAGGCAGTTATCGAACATCTAATTCATAGCGATAACGACTACGGCATTGCAATTCAGTTGTTAACGGTCAACTACAGACCTATGATACAAAACAACAACAGCTTCCCTCACAACAATCGACTTGAGAATGGTCCAGGACGGACCGAAACGTCGTCGTCGTCCCTTCACCTTCTAGTGTGTGGTCTGGTCAACATACTTCAGCCCCGTTATTGTGACTCCTCGCCTGCATATGAATTATATACTATCAAATGAAAGTAAATCTATTATTAATCGATTATCCTTAATAAAGAAAGGTAAATGAGGCTGGATACAATTCGATCCATTAATATGTAGAAATTATTCCCTCTCGCCGGGTGGCTGACACAACACCATGACTATGACTCTAGGGAGAAATCGGGCAGTACTACGCCTTAATTAAATGAATTTAATTTCACTACCTTACTGGTTAGTAGAGTTAGTAAATTATAATGCCTAGTACAAGAATTACCTCTTACCGTACTAGGGTAATTACTAGGTTAGTAATTAAGTGTTGGAAATTTCCAACAGTAGACCCCACAGACGCATTCATAAATTTTTAAATGCTTTTCATTCAAAACAGGAATTTTATCAAATATAAATTAATATTTTTAACATAATAGCATATTGTGCATATATAGAGTCATAAGTTAGGTTACGTGTTTAAGTTCTGTTGGCGATTGTTTGTATTTGTAGTACGTGGGTGAAACATATATAATCTTATGGTTCGAACAAAATTCATCAGTGAAGCACTTGTTCCGGAAGTGTACGAACGAAATCATCTGTGAGTCGTGTGTAAACCATTTTTCATTCATGATCAAGGGGTTTGGCGGGTACATGGAATCATGGGGTTAAGTCAGAGTGGGAAAATGTTGTAAGTGGAGTGCCTCAAGACTCTGTCTTGGGACCTCTGTTGTTTATTATATATATACTATAAGAATTTAAAACAAAAGGATCAATGCATGAATGTTCGTAATAAGGCAAATAGGACACTAGGATTTATTAATCGAAGCGTTAGTAACAAGACACCTGGTGTGGTTCTTCAGCTATATCTTGCTCTGGTTAGGCCCCATTTAGATTATGCAGTTCAGTTTTGGTCGCCGTACTATAGAATGGATATAAATTCACTTGAACGTGTCCAGCGTAGGATGACTAAATTAATTCCCCAAATTAGAAATCTTTCATATGAAGAAAGATTAACAAAGCTTAAATTGCATTCACTGGGAAGGCGAAGAGTTAGGGTGAGGTTACCTTGAGGTGCTTCCGGGGCTTAGCGTCCCCGCGGCCCGGTCGTCGACCAGGCCTCCTGGTTGCTGGACTGATCAAGTAGGCTGTTGGACGCGGCTGCTCGCAGCCTGACGTATGAGTCACAGCCTGGTTGATCAGGTATCCTTTGGAGGTGCTTATCCAGTTCTCTCTTGAACACTGTGAGGGGTCTGCCAGTTATGCCCCTTATGTGTAGTGGAAGCGAGTTGAACAGTCTCGGGCCTCTGATGTGCCTCGGGCCTCTGATGGGCCTCGGTGACATGATAGAAGTTTACAAGTGGATGAATGGACATAACAAAGGCGATATTACTTGGGTATTAAAAGTATCAACACAAGACAGAACAAGAAACAATGGGTATAAATTGGATAAGTTTAGATTTAGGAATGACTTGGGTAAATACAGGTTCGGTAACAGGGTTATTGATTTATGGAACCAATTACCGCGTAACGTGGTGGAGGTGGGATCCCTTGATTGTTTCAAGCGTTGGTTGGACGTGTATATGAGTGGGATTGGGTGGTTATAGATAGGAGCTGCCTCGTATGGGCCAATAGGCCTTCTGCAGTTACCTTTGTTCTCATGTTCGTTATCCGTTATTTGACCTGTCTCAGTTTTTAATGGACCTATCCTTTCCCTAGTCTTAGTTCGATATAACTGAAAAACCCTTTAGGATTTGTCTTTGCTTGCTCTGCTATGCGAACTTCATAGTTTCTCTTTGCTTTCCTTATCTCTTTTTTACTATTTCTAACCAGTTGTACGAATTCCTGTTCTAAACTGACTTCCCCATTCTTAATCCTTTTGTACCACGCTCTCTTTTTAACTATAAGGTTCTTCAAATCCTTTGTTATCCACTTTGGGTCATTAGTATTCGATCTATTAAATTTATATGGTATACTACGTTCCTGTGCTTTGTTTAGAATATTCTTAAATAAGTTATATTTTGAATCCACATCGAAATCCCCTTTTACGTCACCTATGGCTGAGTTCTCGTCTCGCTCCAAGACCGGCCCACCCCCCATGCCCTAGACTTTCCAATCTATTTGCCCCCCAGAAATTCTTAGGCTATTGAAATCAGCAAATTTTTCCTTTTCGAAAATCAGGCACTTTAACAGAATTTTCTTCTACGGGTCTATTCCATTCTATGCTAAATATGATTTCTTTGTGATCACTGTTCCCTAGCTCACAACCCTATTTCAATGTCATTAATTTGTCTTTCCCTGTTAGTTAACACTAAATCTAAAGTATTATTTTTCCCGCGTTGGTTCCTTAATGTGTTGGCTAAGAAAGCAATCGTCAATTAATTCTAGAAAATCTTCTGCTTCATTATTCCCTGTTCTATAAGACCAATTTATTCCACTGAAATTAAAGTCACCCATGACACAAATACTGTTAAATATTTCTGCTCTAAATATTTCATCCCATAGATGCTTTGCTTCTCCGAGGCACAAACCAGGGTTTTACCCAACTCCCCCATGCACTCGAGCTATGTCAATAGGCCGTTCTCCCTCTTCGCCCTTACTTCATTACACACAGAAATCACAATAGCATGATACATCAAATGAACAAATCCACAAGGGCCGTGACGAGGATTCGACGGAGAGGCTACAGGATACAGTAAGTTCAGTAGAACTTCGGTTTCAACTCTTTTTGACCATGTTGTAGCTCAGTCGATTAAGGCAGCGTCTGGGATGGTCTCGGACGCAGGTTCGAATCCTCGTCACGGCCCTTGTGGATTTGTTCATTTGCAAGACTAAAGCCATTTCAGGATCGGATCTGTATGTTCGTCAAGAACTGCAGACATTAGCCTTCTTGTGGAACATGATTTAGTTGGGGTATCAGAATGCGGTACACAATGGGTAAGTGATCCCCATTTAATTACAGCTGTGACAGCCAACCCTTACAACGCAATAGTTAAGTGATACACAATTACTGGACTCAGAATACAGTACTCAAGCGATCACCACTTGCTGACGTCTACGCAGCCGCTCATAATTATAGCATTTAAATTTTAATCAACGTTGCACCACTGGACGTCGCCGTCGATGATGAAAGATCCCCTCAACTGCTGTTCAGCAGTGCCGAGGCCGTACAACGTCTATTTGACCTTAACAACCTTACTGCTCTCGAGGAGGCGCACATGTTCCTCACCCTACCACGACACTACCTTGCAGCCAGGATGGTTTTTGTAAGGCGAGTGAGCTCCCTCATCTCCGAAAAAGCTACCACCGACGTCGCCACCAGCATAACCGATGATAACCCTTCCTTGACTGTTGTCACTGTAAAATTCATCACTGTGCAGGACAGCCACCTCTCCACCATGAAGGTCACCTTCACCTCACCAGAGGAAGCTACCTCTGCTACCACCAACGGCTTCCGGTGCTTCGGCCTCGCTTGCACACCACGACAAATCAGCAAAGAATATTACTACCAGCTACGACAATGCTTTAAGTTCTATAGTTATGAGCACTTTACGAAACAATGTCCATCTCAGGACCAACGGTGCAGCAAGTGCGCCGAGAATCACCACTTCAAACAATGCACCAACGACTTCCTCCAATGCCTTCTCTGCCAAGGTCACCATACTGCCGTCTCTGCCGAGTGTCCTCGAAGACGTGAAGAAATACAGAAGATGACCGACGCCAGGCAAGCCAACACCACACGACGAGAAAGATCAACATTCAACGTGCAAGCCGCCAACTTTCATCTGCTTCCGGGAGGGGGCGGAGCTTCTGCACAGACTGCATCCCATTGGGGCCCTGGGTCTCAGTCCGCCAACCAATCATCGACGCAGCTGCGACAGCCACAACCTCACTCTGCACAATCAACAAGCCAGCCCTCACCACACCAGATGCTGCTCCCCAACAGGAACCACAATGTCATAATGGGACTTATCCGCACTGCTGAAAGCATTGTAGGCACAAACACCAAGGAATTTGTACGAATTGTAAACATCATGTACGCTGACAATGGTCTTCCAACATTCACTGTTCCTGAAGAACTCTTCAAACCCACAGCCTCAGCCACCACAGTGCTACGACTTCAGCAACAAATACTACTTCTGCCCCTGACATTACCATCTCATTAGATTTAGGAAAGACTTGGGTAAATACTGGTTCGGTAACAGGGTTGTTGATATGTGGAACCAATTACCGCGTAACGTGGTGGAGGTCCCTCGATTGTTTCAAGCGTGGGTTGGACATGTTTATGAGTGGGATTGGGTGGTTATATATAGGAGCTGCCTCGTATGGGCCAAATGCCTTCTGCAGTTACCTTTATCCCTATGTTCTTCAACTGCATTGACAGATATCCTGTCTGCTGACGCCCACCCTTTGCAACCTGCAACTACTGAACCACCTCAGCAACCTGCAACTACTGAACCACCTCAGCAACCTGCAACTACTGAACCACCTCAGCAAGCTGCAACTACTGAACCACCTCAGCAACCTGCAACTACTGAACCACCTCAGCAAGCTGCAACTACTGAACCACCTCAGCAACCTGCAACTACTGAACCACCTCAGCAAGCTGCAACTACTGAACCACCTCAGCAACCTGCAACTACTGAACCACCTCAGCAACCTGCAACTACTTCTGAACTACCTCTGCAAGCTGCCACTCCAGACGATACTCAGCTTGATGTCTCAACTGACTCAATGCAAACTCCTCCAGTACTAGAAAAAGCTTGCTCGTCACCAAACCTCAGCAATTCATCTGCTGATGATTCTACTGCCTCTGTTGATGTCGAAGCACAATCACCCGAGGAAATGAACTTATCTGCTAGACCTGGTTCGGCAAAAAAGTAAAACCGCTTTTCGGTCCCCTGAATACAAAAAACTTAGTAGCAGAATGTACAGCCAGCATTTTCAGGAACTTAAAGAGCAATATCCAGAACGGACACTAGTGAACCCCATTCCTGCATCTACCATCTTAATTGAGTGTGACGAGTTCATCCTTAATCCACTCCTCAATCTTCTTGACCTACAAGACCTAAAAGCTCACAGTATGCAGCTACGACAACAGAAGAACAAGAATAAGAAGACGATGAAGTAAGAAGAAAGAAGAGTCAAGAAAGAAGATACAAGAAAGAAGACTGACTATCTCTACCTTAATGAAGAAGCACTGCCACTGCCGCCTTCTGACCGGTCTCCCAGCCCAGCCAGTTGTGGGGTTGTTTTTCAGCATTGACTTAAGACACACAGCTGGGTCAAGCCCTGGCACTTTTTCTTCAACTTCAGCGTTTCCTCTCACCGACGTCTCTTCGGCTGTCCCCAGTTCAAGGCTCTTCCCATGAAACCCGTTCTCACACTTTCTTACAGTCGATATTGACTTATTAAATAAGTGCATATGTGACATACTAATTTATTGTGAATATTTTAGTTTACCTTGAAAAGCTTCATAGAAAACACCGACCTTACCTAACCTTCTTAGTATGTTAAGATAAGCATCTTATTGCTTCGTAATTACAATTATTACTTAACCTATACCTATAATAGGTATTGCTTCGTAATTACAATTATTACTTAACCTATACCTATAATAGGTTAAATAATAATTGTAATTACGAAGCAATAAGATGCTTATCTTAACATACTAAGAAGGTTAGGTAAGATCGGTGTTTTCTATGAAGCTTTTCAAGGTAAACTAAAATAGTCACAATAAATTAGTATGTCACATATGCACTTATTTAATAAGTCAATATTGACTATACGAAAGTGCGAGAACGGGTTGCCCCATGGGTATCTTCCGTATTTTTAGATCGGATTGGACTCAGTATGCTTAAAGTTTTATTATTTTGCTATTTGTAATAGTTTGTGGAATTTAAACATAAATACATAAAAAAATTATTTTTTAAATTTATAAAAATTCTAAACGTTTAATGCAAAATTTTAAAAAATACTGAATAAAGTATATAACTTTTGAAAGATTTTAATTTCGTATTATATACCTAATAAAATCTTAATATTAAAACATCACCATGGTAAATACTAGTTCCATTAAGGAAGTAACAAATGAGTTAGCAGCCATCAGTCATGGAAGGAGATCCCTCAGTCAATATTGCCGTCATATGATATATGCCATCGCCGATACGAGGCCCGAGTGGTCGTCGGCAGGTGGTCCAACTTGTCTTTTATCAACACATGTAAAGAATCAAGAAGAAGAATCGACAACCAGAAGAAAACTTCTATTTACAAAACGGCATGTCGGCAAATTCTCGCTTGATCAACCACCATCACAGGGCCGGCCAACTGTCACCTCACCCACCGCCATCACAGGGCCGGCCAACTGTCACCTCACCCACCGCCATCACAGGGCCGGCCAACTGTCACCTCACCCACCACCATCACAGGGCCGGCCAACTGTCACCTCACCCACCACCATCACAGGGCCGGCCAACTGTCACCTCACCCACCACCATCACAGGGCCGGCCAACTGTCACCTCACCCACCACCATCACAGGGCCGGCCAACTGTCACCTCACCCACCACCATCACAGGGCCGGCCAACTGTCACCTCACCCACCACCATCACAGGGCCGGCCAACTGTCACCTCACCCACCACCATCACAGGGCCGGCCAACTGTCACCTCACCCACCACCATCACAGGGCCGGCCAACTGTCACCTCACCCACCACCATCACAGGGCCGGCCAACTGTCACCTCACCCACCACCATCACAGGGCCGGCCAACTGTCACCTCACCCACCACCATCACAGGGCCGGCCAACTGTCACCTCACCCACCACTATCACAGGGCCGGCCAACTGTCACCTCACCCACCACCATCACAGGGCCGGCCAACTGTCACCTCACCCACCACCATCACAGGGCCGGCCAACTGTCACCTCACCCACCACCATCACAGGGCCGGCCAACTGTCACCTCACCCACCACCATCACAGGGCCGGCCAACTGTCACTTCACCCACCACCATCACAGGGCCGGCCAACTGTCACCTCACCCACCACCATCACAGGGCCGGCCAACTGTCACCTCACCCACCACCATCACAGGGCCGGCCAACTGTCACCTCACCCACCACCATCCTCATCTCAGTGGTTTAGTGTTTAATATTTCACTAGTTTCTATAGAAGCTATCTTACCCTGTAAAAGTAGGAGAGACATAAGTGCATGTAGATAAATGTGGATATGTGTAGGTATATGGGTAATATGTATATTTGTATACAGGGTATGTGGAAGCTGGTTAGAATTGCATTTCTCCTCTGTAAACGCACATTAATGACACTATGTAAAAAGACACCTTGAACACAGTTTATGTAGGACAGACGTAAATCTGTGTATTTATGTTAGTAGGATACATTAGCATTTTAAAAGCACTACAATCACCTTCTGTGGTTGATTGTTCAACAAATCACTGAATTAAAAGTTTAACAGATTTTTAATCCTGTCCATGGAGGACAGAAGAAAATGTATAAATGGTTATTAGCATTGTAAATGTGTGGCCACGTCTGTGGTAGAAAAAAGAAAACCACACATCATCTTTTTCGGCCCTCCAACTGTCACCTTACCCACCACCATCCACCTCTCCTCCATCCTCAGCCCAAAAACTCTCCTCATTCATCAATTTACCCATTCTCCAAAATTCAAACTCGACATTAATCCAACGACAGCAGGTGCATTAGATGCACCTGCCACAGCGACTACAATGCTTAGAAAAGCCTTTAAAGAATGGGACTCACTAGTGAACATTCTGCGCCTATATCCGCCACCAAGATAATGTTATTGAAACAAGACTAAAACAGAAGCGAAAAAGCATCGAAAAAGGAAGAAACCTCATCTCCATTTAATACTTTGACCCAAATATCAGAGTAACAAGGTTATCGCGAATAACCGAACTCAATTGCGGGCTCACCATAGCCCGTGCTACATGGACATCTCGTTCTGAGTAGCTAAATATAAAACAACAACAACAGTCCAAAATTCACCTCATTATTGTTGAATTAACCTGTGTGCTAACCGCTGTCTTTCCACACTTTTACCCTTTTGTCACTTAATCAAAATGACTTAGAGCAAGTCATTTTGCGGCGCGATTTACTACACACAGTAAATTTGTACTGTAAATTTGCATATTTGTACTATTTAACGCACAGTAAATTTAACACACACCAATGTTTCCCAACAACAGTCCAACGCATGGTCCACTTCAGCTCCCTCTCACACCCAAACCCAGCCACAGGTGAACTTCTAACTCACCCACGACCCAACAATTCACTTTCAAGTTCTCATCGTAAATGCAATCAGAGCTACGCAGGTTGACCATGTCTTATTCATCCAAACTATTAACAGTGACTTGGCAGCCGACAATTACAAGACTGTTATTGTTCCCGGTGAGGTGATAACAATCGCCTTATCTCCACATCCACTATTACAACAGACACAATCAAGGGTTCAATATGGAACCACTCAAACCCAGCCATCCCAAGCACCAGCTGGCTCCACCCAAAACCAACTGGCACAACCGATTAGATTTAAACCCAAACAACTCCAGTCTAGACTGGTACAATTCAAGACACTCAAACACAAACCCAAGACACAACGTCCAATCAAGTTGGCTCCCACCGAGGCTCCCAGACACAAGCAGCCCTTGAAGACCCACCACAAGAACCCCAACTACAAGCAACTGTAGCCCGGGCCACCACAACCCAGTTCACTCAGACTCCTACACCTCATGCCCAGGTTGGCACTACACAAAGGCCGAAGTTATCGACCACCCAAACCACGATAAGACAACCCGGCCTGGCACAGGAAGGACATTCAAAATTGTACCAAACCCGGAAGGGGGCAGGGAGAGCCTAAGAAACAAAGTAACAAGAGACCTCGACCGTTCACAGATGATGACTAATTTAAAGTTCGACGGAAGAGTGGCTTCCGGTCCATTTAAGAATCAACCAAGCTATCACAACAATTAAAGTTTGTATCAAGTATACTCAAAATTTTATCTTTTTATTATTAATTGTATTTATCACCTATCAACTCAAATATAAACAACATTTTTATAAATTTCTGTAAATCCTAAGTTTTTAATGCAAAATTTAAAAAAAATGTAAATAAATAAAAAAATTCTTGAAAGATATTAATTTTTTATTATATAACAAATAAAATCATAATATTAAAACATCAACAAAACAAATATTAGTTCCATTTAAAAAGTAACAAATAAGTTTGCAGCCAGCAGTCATCGAAGGAGATCCCTCAGTCGATATCGCCGTCGAATGATATATGCTAACGCCGATACGAGACCCATTGGTCGTTGGCAGTTGGTACATCTTGTCTGCGTTGCATCAACACATGTAAACAATCAAGAAGATTCATCGACAACCAGAAGAAAAACTCAAATAGCAGAACGTCATGTCGGCAAATTCTCGCCTCATCAACCACCATCACTGGGCCGGCCAACTGTCACCTCACTCGCCACCACCCACATCTCCTCCTCGGCCCAACCCACTGTTTGTTGTTGTTAAAGATTTAACTACTCAGGACGAAGTGTCCATGTAGCACGGGCTATGGTGAGCCCGTAAACACCAACCCACTCCTCATTCATCAATTTACCCATTCTCCAATATTCACCTCACCAGTCAATATCATTATTGTTGAACCAACCTGTGTACTAACCGCTGTCTTTCCACACCTTTACTCTGCTCTTGCCCTTTTGTCACTTAATCTAAATGACTTAGCGCAAGTTCCGCAGACTGTCCATAATAAATGTGGCCACGTAACTGGCTACGGGCTCACCATAGCCCGTGTTACTTGGAACTTTTTGTTCCAGGCAGCGAATCTTTAACAACAACAACAACTCCCAGCGGCCCTCTGCTTGAGCGCTACGCACGCCCACTCTACCAACGTCTGATACCTCTTAGAGTGCGTGAGTGGATGGATCGATCAGCTCGCCAGCCATAAAGCAAGCCAGCATCGTCTCGCTGTCCTACAGCAGCTGTTATTCTCCAGCCTCGACGAGCACTTCGGTGCAGTCAAGACCAGTTCCAGCCAGCAGTGTATTGGAGCAGAACCAGGCGCTTCCCAGCCAGCATCTAGTCCTTAGTAGTGACATCTTCCTCGTGGCATCTTCTGTACTCACCTAATTGTGTTTGCGGGGGTTGAGCTCTGGCTCTTTGGTCCCGCCTCTCAACCGTCAATCAACAGGTGTACAGATTCTTGAGCCTATTGGGCTCTATCATATCTACACTTGAAACTGTGTATGGAGTCAGCCTCCACCACATCACTTCCTAATGCATTTCATTTGTCAACCACTCTGACACTAAAAAAGTTCTTTCTAATGGAAAGAATTTTCTGTGGCTCATCTGTGCATCTATCTCTGTGTGTTGTCCAATGTGCTTGTGTCCAGGTCGGACTGCATTTAGGTGAACAGCCCCACTTCGAGCCAGAACAGGCCCAGGTGAGAAGACGGAAGTTCACCTTTTGCAGCTGCGTCATGGCATAGGTGCATTCTTTTTCTCCTCGCCTAAAATTCTTCCGTTTCTGATACTGCTGAGTCAGTTGTGGAATCTGGTGATCGTGCGAGCTCACCATAACTGGGGGTTGCAACCTTCCGGAACACGGTGTTTGTTCGTGGTGAGAACAAACACACTGACCCACACTGAGCTTATGGAATCGCAGTGATTGGCACAAAACACGGGACTGTCAGTAGATAGTGAGTCACAATGGCTCACTGTCTACGGATGACCTACACTGAGAATACACCCATAGACACAATTGACTGCATCACTACCTTTTACAATGCCACTGGCACACCTGCCACTAACCATATCAAACACGCCAACACAAACACCATCAAATTTCTCATTGATCAGAAGACAACCTTTTTGCCTGTTTCAGGGAACCTGCTTTCAGTAAGTAAACTCACACAAGCTTCACTGACTCCTGTCCTCACTATTGAACAAAAAACAAAATGCTCTGTCCTTGTAAGAAATGTCGACAGCTCTGTCCTATCAGCACCTAATACTATCAATCTCTCTCAAGACATCTCACACAGGAATGCTATTACTGTAATGGAGATATACCCAGTGCCCAATACAAAACACCTCATGATCCAATGTTCCTCCCCTACAGAAGCTCAAAAACTCTTGCATCATAGGAAAAAAATCCTCAACATCAGCACTCCTCCCTATCTCATTAGTCCAGTTGACTATCTTCCTTTGCTGCAATGTTTCAAATGTTACAAATACAGTCATGAAACTTGAAAATTAATGCTTCACCTCACCAGCAACATCATCTCCATAATACTGCACAACAAACTCAGTCTTCTCCACCTCTCTTCCCTCACTCACCACCTCCACCTTATTCTCCTCTCCAGAACCTTTCATATGAACGAGTCACTGCCTGTGTACAAGCTGCTTACTTGAAGGCCAAGGACGATGACCGTGACTTTGCTGACTATCTTCCTATCTTTCTCACTCATAACGGTCTTCCTAGTATCTCTGTTCCTCCTACTCAACTATTGCGCTCTGCTCCATTCTCGCCTACAGTCCTCACTCCACAAAACACCACGACTTCAGCTGAGGAAAATACTACAGTCCTCCCACAACATCCTACCGACCCACTCCTGACTGCTACAGAAAACGGAGCCACTGACCAAACAGCACATCCTGGACTATCCCAAACTGAATCATCCATGTCAAAGGCACTTTCAACCTCTTCTCCCAACATTGTCCCCTCCACTTCTAATCTGACTTCAAACACTACAACCTCTGATACCTCTCACCCGGTCCCTGTCGACAAGCCTTCTGCCTTCCTCCATCCCCCAACAACTTCAGTCATTTCTTCTGTAACTCATCTCATCTCGTCCCGAGCCCGCTCAGCAACCCGTTGTCTTACTCCCACCTCCCGCTGTCAATTTCCCACAATTCCTACCACCCTCCTTCAAGATGCACCCTCCTCAGTAACTGCCCAAGTCATTGAATCACGCAAACCTCATGCTCCTGCACATGCACAAAACCCCACCAGCACCCCATCAAAACCTAAAAATTCATAAGATCATCCAATTTAATGTGCGGGCATATTTCTCCCTTAGACACATGGTGTCAGATTTTATTGAGACCGAAAGACCTGATGTGTTATTATTAAATAGCACATTCATTACGAACTCATATAAAATCAAATATTATGGCTACTCCTCTTACTAGTCACCAGATGAAGCACATGAAGGAGCTGCAATACTCATCCGTTCTTCATACAAACACGAACTCTTACACACTCAGTGGCTTTACAAACATTTCCTAGCCATCAAAGTTCACACACAAATGGGTTCTCTCATCATCTGCACAACCTACACCCGTCCTAACACCGGCATTCCCATGCAAGATTTCACAACTCTCTTCAACCACACTCACTTGCCTGTTTTTCTGCTTGCAGACCTCAATGCACAACTTCCTACATTCCACCACAATACCACAAATCAGCTTGGCAGACAGCATCACCAAATATACACCCAAAAACATCTATTCTTTCTTGGCCCTGACTTCCCCACTTTTTTTAGTCTTACAGGTTCTGGCAGACCTGATCTCATATTCACAAACAGACACGTCAACAACTTGCAACACTTCATTTCACCAGGGCCCATTACGGGCTCTGATCATATTCCCTCAATTCTCAGTCTCCACAAATCCTATTCTCATCCCCAGCACTCCTCAATTCTCATACCTTAGGGCAAACTGGGACATGTTCAAACAACATATTGATGACACTGATCTCACTTATGAATACAATGACAAACATCACACTGACATCGACACACAAGCACGCAACATACAAGACACCATCATTCATGCAGAAAACATCTCCATTCCTAAAACAACACACAAACCACATTTCACTTTCACCCCCTCCATTCGCACAAAACGCCTCTTAGCTTGCTATCACACTAGATTCTTACAAAACATGCATCGTCATGGACAAATACTATGGGACCTAACAGCATTAAAAAACTACATCCTTAACAGCCTAGATGAAGATCACACAAAACACTGGAAACACCTCATAGAACAAGCAGAACAATACAGAAAACTGACACCTCAAGAATTCTGGAAACAAATCAAACGCTTACAAGGATCAACTCACACACCGTTTAAATACCTTCTTCATAATAACAACAAAATCACTGATCCTGAAGCAGTACTCAACATTTTTAAACACCACTGGGAACAAATTTTTCACCCACATCCTCCTGAACCATTTGCCCGCCCCAACATTGACGTAGTCGAAGACTGGATACACCAAAACAGACATGAAACTACACCTTATGACCTCATCCACCTTGACAATCTCAACTCAAACACTGAACTACAGACTCCCCTAACTCTAGCTGATGTCAAGACAGCTCTCATGGGCACTCGTCGTAAAGCCCTTGGTGCGTCTGGCATTGGACATATCCTTCTTAGACAACTCCCTGCTTCTATCATTACTGCTATCACTAACTTATTCAACGCCTCCCTTGCCTCTGGATACTTCCCTCTCTCCTTTAAGTCTGCCACTGCCGTTCTTATTCCAAAACCTGGGAAACTCCACACCGACCCAAAGAACTATAGACCCATCAGCCTTCTAGAGACACTTGGCAAAGTCTTTGAAAGGCTGATCAACCAGAGACTTAGAACCCACCTTGAACACAATGACTTACTCACTAACAAACAGTTTGGATTTCGGCCTCACCGGTCCACTCACGACGCCTTAAACATCATGACTAACTACCTCAGTATCAATCAGCACCAAAGACTTAAGACTGCACTCATCACTAAGGACGTTGAGAAGGCCTTTGACACTGTATGGCATGACGGCCTAAAATTCAAACTATGCAACAACTTTAATCTTCCTCTTATCACCACCAAACTTCTTCCTAACTACTTAGACAATAGGACAATGAGAATTAAGTTCCTCCGACAACACTCTGACTACTTCAACTTACATGCCGTTGTTCCCCAAGGTTCTGTTCTTGCCCCAACACTCTACATCCTATACATAAACGACATTCCTGACCCTGTTCATCACACTTCATTAACCATATGCTACGCCGATGATGTCTCTCACCTTGTCACCAGCAACACCATTGATACACTAACAAACAGAGCACAAACAGAACTTGATGTTGTCACTGAATGGGAGAATAACTGGCGTATTAAAACCAACTCCACCAAATCCAAAATCACCTACTTTTTCTGTAAAAGAACTATTCGCCCAATTCCTCTCAAACTCTATTCGTACACTCCAAATCCTACTTATATCTCTGTGTCTCCCTCCTCCACAGTCCTTGGACTCACATTTGATCGACAACTACTCTTTCACACACACATTACACAGAAACATGCAATAGCTCTTCTAGCCATGGAAAAACTGTACAGACTTAGATTTGCAAATTAATGCACCTTTACAAAGCACTTATTAGACCTCTCCTAACATATGCTCCACTAGCTCTTTCTCTATCTGCACGTACTAGCAAACTAAAGCTTCAAAGAATACAGAGTAGAGCACTAAGATGGGTACTCAACACCCGATGGCAAGAGTTTATTACCAGTCAAAGTCTCCATGAAAGTACCAACATATATGCCCTAAATGTCTACTGGAAAACTTTATCAGACAGACAAATTGATAGACTACTCACTTATCATGAACAACACATTGATTTTCTCCTACACACTCTCAGACAATCACGAAACACTCATGACCTCTTCTCTACCATCCATGATCCTCCTCCTAACTCTGTATTTCGATAAACTTTAGCTCTCAACACCCAGCATCCACTATCATTACATATTCAGCTCTCAACAACCAGCACAAACCATCCGTAAAAGTTCAGCCCTGACGCTCTTGAGCCAATCACTGTGATGTTGTGAGTTTTGTGATGTCCCTGTTGTTGTCACTGTAAACACCCGACTGAGTCCCTGCCTCGAATGCCGCAACCAAACGACACGCAGCTGGGTTTAGCCCTGGCACTTTTTCTCCTACAAATCTTCTTCCTCTCACCCCTTTATCTTCTGTCCCCACTGCGCCCCACGGGCATCTTTTCCTGTATTTTCAGATTCAGATTCAGACCAGCTATTTTTTGGGTTAAATATATCACGGGCTCACCATAGCCCGTGCTACTTGGAACTTTTTGTTCTAGGTAGTGAATCTCTAACAACAACAATACCAGCTATTCATCTTCAAGCAGGAGAGAAAATTTGCACCTAGCACTGCCGGGTGGGTAAAAATTGGGCAGCAACGAGATCGCTTCCCTCCTGATCAATAGTGTGGTGCCAGCAAAACGGCATCATGCTGTTCAGGGTTAAGGTGAAGTTCCGAGGAACTGTCACCAGATACACCAAGGCCCAGATCATGGACCTACTGACGTTGACTTCAGGGGTAGCACCCATCGACGTCGCTATGGAAGAAACCGGACCCCAGATACTGTTCAGCAGTGCAGTATCACTCGAGGCTCTGTTCACCACGGAAAAGCTTACGGCTCTAGAGGCAAAGGGCTTAACACTCCTACCTCCCTTTCAATTCCAAGCAGTGAGGACAATCTTCATTTACAGAGTGAGCGACATCATTGCTGAGCAACCCATTGCTGAGATCGTAAAGAGCATCAACGCCCAGAATCGATCTCTCACAGCCATCTCGGCCAGCCTCATCCAGCAGGGTGAGAAGCC
The DNA here is from genome assembly GCF_040958095.1 of Procambarus clarkii. Taxonomy (NCBI): domain Eukaryota; kingdom Metazoa; phylum Arthropoda; class Malacostraca; order Decapoda; family Cambaridae; genus Procambarus; species Procambarus clarkii. The sequence goes on along the minus strand of NC_091197.1, from coordinate 37,015,762 downwards.
CATCCTCAAGGTCACTCTCAAGACTCCGGCAGAGGCTACTCTTACGGCCGACAACGGCCTCAGATGCTTCGGTGTGGCCTGCACACCCCACCAGATCGCTAGGCAGCGATATTTCCGCCTACGTCAGTGCTTCAAGTGTTATCAGTACACTCACTGTCCTCAGAAGTGCCTCAACCCTCCGCAGAAATGCAGCATCTGTGCTGGCGACCACCATTACAGGACCTGCAAAGCCACTACCAAACGTTGTTTACTCTGCAACGGTGACCACACAGCCGGCTCTCAAGACTGCCCCACCAGACAGGCGGAAATCAAGAAAATGACTGACGCCAGACCACGAAATTCTACTACAAGATCGAAAGCATTCAACATACAAGAAGAAGCCTTCCCAGCACTCCCGACAAGTGGCGCCGCGAACGGCGCGCAACCAAACTACTGGACCTCCCGTGGCAGCCACTCAGCCCCAGACGACACCTCACAACCAAGCCAGCCAGCCGTCCTCACTCAGGCCGCCACCAGCCACCCCTGACAGCACTGTTGCAGCTCTGATTCACTTCGCATCAGAAATGTCAGGTGGAGATCTCAAGAAACGGTACAAAATAGTGAACGACTTGTACAAGCTCAACAACCTTCCGACCTTTGTGATACCAGAGGCGTTTGGCCTCTACCTAGAACCTGTTGCAGCATCCTCAACATTATAACCATTATGTGTCCAACCACCAGGTTCCCTATAGTAGTTCCCGTCAAGAACATCACGGCTGCTACAGTTGTCAGGCACCTCCTGAAGTTCTTCACACAGTATGGATTTCCTAAGGAGATTCAAATCGATTGTAGTACAAACTTCACCAGTGAGTTATTTAAAAGAACCCTTAAGGAATTCAACATAACTCAAGTTTTGTCTAGCCTTACCATCCTGCTTCACAGGGATCTCTAGAACGTAATCATCAAACTATCAAGTCACAACTATGAAAGTTTTGCATTAATACAGAGAAAGATTAGGATAAGCAAGTAGACCTTATGTGTATTTACAGAGGACTTCCTAATGAATCCCTTGGAGTATCTCCTTATGAGATATTCTACAGTCGTAAGTGCCGTAGCCCCCTCCAGGCATTTAAAGAAGCTTTAATGCCAAACCACCTTTAGTAATTCTCTAAACGTGTCTTAGTTTCTTAAAAACTTGCGACACAGTTTTGAAAGAGCACATCAATTTGCCAGTGCTAACTTATCAACATCCCAACATAAAATGAAAGCATATTTTGATCAGAATACTAAAGTAAGAAAATTTAATGTAGGAGACTTCGTCTTGGCATATTTTCCTATCCCAAGCTCTTACTTCTAAAGCAAATTTTATGGTCCATACTGCATTAAAGAATGCAGGAACAACAATAACTATATTCTAGAGACTCCAGATCGGCGGCGCAAGACACAACTCCGCCACGTTAACCTTCCCAAGCTCTACCAAGGTAATCCTCCACCTTTATTGATGTCTGTATCCACTTTTATGGATACGTATACAAACAGTGATACATACCTTGCTTCTCTTCCTAACTGCAATGACTAACCCAGTGATCTAACTGTGAAATTATGAACAATCTTCCTAAGTACTTACAACATTCTAATAACAATGCTCCTCTGATCTAACTATTCTCTACTTATAAAGACGTGTTCCAAGACTGTACTTTATATTGTGCTTTGGAATGTACTTTAGTGCGCCACGACAGAAAACTACTTCCCAAAACGATGCCCATTTGTTAGCCATACTACCGCTTCAGTTCGCAGAAGAGGGAAGCCATTTTTGCTGAAGTACAGTACCTCCTCAGCAATGAATTGGCCACACCTTGTGAGTCTCCTCGAGCCTCACCCGATATATTGGTGTCCAAGCCACACAGCCAGGTAAGACTGTGCACCGATTACCCCAAATTAAACTCTGTCGTGGTTAAAGATTTCTGCACCCTTTGCCTTCCATCGACGACATCCTAGATGCCATCGGTAATGGCAAATTCTTGTCTCAAATAGACCTCTCAAAAGGTTATTATCAGACAAGTCTTACAGAGCGTCCTAAGGACGTCTCTGCTTTCACCACTCCTTTTGGCCTCTATGAGTGACTGCCTTCTGGACTCTGCAATGCCTCAGCTACCTTCCAGTGAGCTGTCAACATCGTCATCCAAGACCTTGATGATACCTACGCCTACCTGGATGACATCGTTGTAGTGACCAACACCTGGGAAGAACACCTACAACAACTAAAAGCTTCTCTAGGCTGCTCACCATAAATTTGAGCAAGTCCACCTTTGCCAAAGGTAAAGTACGCTCTCTTCGTTATACCATAGGCAGTGGAAGCATTGCACTATTGATCTTCCCCTGCAAGCCATTCAACAATATCCTCAGCCTATTTCACGAAACCAACTTATGCGTTTCCTAGGCCTAGCATCATATTATCAGCGATTTTGCTGAAATTTAACTCCTCTTAAACCATTGTTTTTACCAGCTGTAAACTTTACTCTGTATTAATTCCATTCTTGCCTCGCCAGATGTGAAATGACCTTTCATCCATAATGTTGATGCCAGCAGCACCGGCATTGGGGGTGTCCTGATGCAACAGCGAGAGGAAGAAGTCTTGCCAGTCAGCTACTACAGCTATAAGATGAAACCACACCAATGTAATTATAATACAGTTAAAAAGGAGCTACTCCTAATCATTCTGTACCTACAATATTATGAACCCCATTTTCAAGAACACCAACCTATCACCATCTACTCTGATCATAATCCTCTTCAATTCTTGCAACAGGCCCAGTTCTTCTTCTTCTTGTTGATAGCAGGTGCAGTTTGCATGAAGGGTTTGTCCTCCCGATGACTGCACCAGTACTGATGTTGGTAGAGGCGTTTATGTTGAAGATGATCGGAGCTACCAAGGTGCTTGTTGCGTTGTGCTGTAGATAGAGGAACGATGATTAAAGGAACGATGATTAAAACAGAGGTGTGTGTTAGAGGGAGACTTGCCGCACCGTAGGGCGGTGTGTTGTGTTTATGGCGTCAGCTGATCCTTGGTGCTGCGACGAGGCAGTTGTCTGTGTTTAGCTGTTGGTGGCGCCAGGTATAAATGTGGCGCGGGTCAGATGTGACCCAATTTGTTGGTCGACTGGAGATATTTAGCCAGTGCTTTGACTATTTGGTATTTTTCTTGTGACGAGTGGTCACCGCCTCCTAATATATGCTCGATGGTGAAGGGTATTTTAAGTGCGATAAAGACTTGTTTGAAATTTACTCTGGCACTATAATGTCGGAAGCAGTGAAGGAGATAGTGTTCGACTGTTTCAGACACCTGACAGTGAGTACAGAGTTCGTTGATGTCTGTTCTGTACTTAGAGCTGTGTGCTGCTAGTGTGGTGTGTCCCAGCCTTAATCTGGTCGTCGTTACATCAATTTCTCTGCTTTTATATCGGACATGTTTCCAAGTTTCCCATTTCTTTTTAATGGACCCATAATGCAAAGGTGAGCATAACGTTTTCCAGTTTGTTGCAAAATCCTGGGAGATGGTATCTTTGAAGGCTCCTTTACGTGCAACATGGGGAATTGGATGACGGGTGAGGTGAGGCGTGTCGTGCATTGCCCAGTTCTCCTATCAACGTTTTGGGCACTAGGGCACTATCTATAATGCCTTGATGTACACCGGTGCTTCTGTGTCCATCATGACTCGTAGTGTGTTAGGATCAGAAGTCAGGATGATACCTAACAACAGGAGATTAACGGCAGTAATAACGCAATACATTATTCCCACGGGAATAATGTATTGCGAGTGCTGGGAGAGGCAGCTATGGATTTCCAGCTAGAAGGTAGATGGTTTAAACATCGTTTTGTAATAATAAAAGATATTGGGCTGAAACATGCCAACATTATCTTGGGATTTTATTTCCTTAAGGAATACTCGTGCAGCATAGCTTTCAGTGCAAGGGGGAATAAATTAGTATGTGGGGGAAAAGCGGTAAATCAAGTTCAAGTATGTTTATTGAGACAAAAAAAATTACATCTCAAAGAGATAGAGTAGCTTAGGCTATTTCTACCCCCCCCCCCCTGAAACGGTAGACGTTAACAAGGTGAGGAGTAGAGAAGGAGTACCAGTGGTTATGGGTAACTGTAGGAACTCGGCTGGGGACCAGAACATACACTGGGCGGTCACGGTATCCGGGGATGTCACCATTCCGAGAGAAGCGTAAATAGTGATTAAAATTACATGCAAAGCCAAGGGTGTAGACGTTGTTCAAATTGACCCATTGGATCATCCATCAGAGTTAGTGATAATGGAGACCATTGAAGACATAAATGAAAAGGTAATTCGTTTCAGGATTTTAATCTCTCCCGGTGGCCAATCAATTGTTGTCCCCTAACTCCCCTTGCCACTTCGGGGGGGGGGGGGGAGGAAGGGTGTTTATGTAGCTTCAGGGCACCAATCCCCCCAGCCACTAGGCATTGCGAGAAGGTACCCCTAAGCATACCTAATTCCCAATCAAACAGATACTAAAATACACATAAAAGCAGGTCTTATCACACCCACGTAAGTTAAGATGATAATAATAACAAAATAATAACATACACAAAATGGAAAATTCTTTTGCATTTTGTTTTTTCTTATATGAGACACAAAGCAATCATATGCACACACAGGGAGAGGTGCACAGTATATCATTAAAAAGAACTAAAGCTGAAGGCAAAACAACAAGCTGCCTAAGTGGCAGGATTGATGACTTGACATCGGCATACATGGAAAAACTATTCATAGTGGAAGCTCCTAACAAGGTCCAGGAGCAGGAGGGTTGTCATGTATGCGCATGGGGTCCCTCCGGCCGCCACCGTACCTACTCGTGGGCTCCGGCCAGGTCATCCACCCTTTTGTGAGAAACCATTTGGAGAAGTGGTACTCCAAATGACGACTCTGCTTAGATAGTTGGCTGCCAGCTATCCTGGCTGTGGTTCACCTAAACATGACTATATTGACCCTTAAGCACCCTGTGTACTGTGATCCTGGGACTAAGGTGGTCTGCCCCCTGATGTGGACTTGGACCATATTCTGTAGATGGAATATGTCCATGTCAAGGCTTTCACAGAGCAAATCTCAAGGTCGCTCCTGGTGAGTCCCTTATCCCGAAGACCACGCGCACTCTCCTTGCACCATCCTCCTCTCCAAGTAAGGGTTATTGAAGAGGCGGATGCTGTGTGCTTCCAGGTATATTCCCTGATCTTTTGAAGGATCTCTGGGGTGCCGTACTTGTCGCACTTGCTCTGATGTGGACGGGAGAGTGGGAAGTTATCAGCAGAGACCTGGGTGTCTAATATAAAGACCTCATCATCTTCGCAAGCTATGATGTCAGGCTTGCAGAAGGTCCCTCCATCCGGTATACGGACTTCACGTTCCACCTTAAAACCTCTTTACCGCAGGCGGCAGGCTACAAACCGAGTGATATAGTCATTATGTTTCGCCCGAGCCCCATTTGTCTTGTAGCATGCCTGGGATATATGGCCCAGTGTCCCTGGTTTCTGGCAAGCATCGCAGAGACCAAAGGCCTCGGGTGTACCCCTAGCTGCTCTGGACGGAGTGGCTACAGCATTTGCCCTGATCTGGATGGCGTGAGCAAAATCTCCTCCGCTTAGCAGACGGGTACTGGATGCGACCCACTTCCGGCAGGAAGGAACCTCACAAGAGGACGCAAGGCCGGCACCATCAACCATGCTTTACAGTTTGGCTTTCCACGTTCTAGAGCGCTCAGTCGTTCTGTTAGAAGGGGTTCCGGCGGCCGTGGTCGGGTCTACCTTTGATGCATTCGTGCTTGGAACGCGGGTTGGAGAGCCGCTGTCACTACCACTGGATCCACCGACTCTACCAACGCCCCAAGAAGCTTGTTCTTCTGTAGGCAGATTGATGTAGCAAAGACGGGAATTCCTAGTCCACCGTCCTTTACGTCGGAATGAGAGAAGGCATTAAGGGTATCATGAGGCAGTCGCAGCCAGCCATGAATGGCGTGCCGCAACTGCCGGTCAAGCCTCGTTAACTCCTTCTTAAACACGCTTCCGAGAACAAGCCGGTGGTTCATCTTGGGGATTAGGTGGTGTTTAAGTAAGTATAGCCTCTGTTGGGGTTTGATGGGTGGGGCCTGGGTGATGTTAGTCAGGCCATCCTCAAACAGGGAACCATAGGATAGGCGTCTGCCCCGGCCCCGATAAGTATTCCTAAATAATTGTACTCATCTGCCACACTCATAGTACCAATTTCATCGTCCCCGACGTAGTATGCCTTCCTGGTGGGGACATGTACAATTAGCACGGGCTCACCCTGTGGAGATCATTGCAGCCATGTCAGTAAGTCAGAACGAGGGCGATGAAGACAGAATGAGTAAATTAATGGGAATAGTGGATAGGATGTCCATAGAAAGGGAGGTTAATGAAGTCTTAAGAGGGGCTTGGTTAGGGAGTTCCCGAAAGTTTTTGTGGTGAGGGGGGAAACACCCAAGTTGCATTACTCAAGGAGCACATAGGATTGACGTAGAGGGCGCGTATATACGAGAGCGTATAGCGTACCAGTGGCACATCAGAGGGAGATGAAGGAGATAACCTAGCTAAGGGATTATGATATCAATAAACCATTCAGTTCACCGTGGCACAGCTCTTTTAGTGGTAGTCAAGAAAAAGAATGGGGGAGTGAGGTTGTGTTTATATTTCCGCAGAATTAACAAGCTGACAGAGGATGAAGTGTTCCCATTGTTACGTGTCGTTAATATAGGCTCCATTAAACTGAGTACATCCTGCTTCAGAGCATACAAAACATAGGGGGGGGGGTAGGATAATTCAAAGCGACAACTCAACTCATTAACTCCAGTAATATTTACAAACACGTCATATAAGTATCTTCAAACTTACATACACACTCATTAAGAACACGTAACTGGTCCAGTATAAAGGCCAAGTCAGGTGAACACAAATATCAATAAGAGAATAACAAACTCTTTCCACTAGTTAAAACACAAATGAATGCAGCCTACTATACACTGTTGCGAGACTACAACTATGAGACTTAAGCAATGAGCCATCGCTCTCATAGAGATCACAGACCCAATGTCCTCTCACCGTGGTGCTCCAAGTACAACTGACTGCTAGCTTGCGAATTTTGACCGGTGTTCAGAATCATTCGTAGGCCTAGTAATTTTTCTACTACGCAATCTTACTTACTCTCAAGCCTCCCCCCCCCCCACTTCACTTACTTAGAATGTGAAGCATGGGCAAGGCTGGTGATTAAATGTGAAGCAAAGAGGTAACTGAAGCAGTACTAAATAATTACATAGTATCTAGACATAGGTTCCTCATATAGGTTGTGGTGGTAGGCCTGGCCCCACTTAGCCTCATGCCAAATTCACAAGACTTGAGTAATCAGTACTGCTAATCAAAGCTACTGAGTGAACATATCCTCACAAGTGATAGGTATATGAATAACCTACTATATGCTGTAGGTTCCTACCTGAAACTAATGCATATACATAAATTGCAATAATGAACATGAAGTGATGATGGCAGCAGGAACCACATGGCCACCATGTGGTGGGAGTGACTCTCTTTTCCCCAGAGCATGGAAATTTCCACTAAAATTAAACATTACATGATATGTAAAATCCTACTTGGGCAAAGTCTCATTCATCCACATATTTAATGTACGACTCCAGAGCTCTGCAACACATCTCTGGATCAAGGAAACATGAAGCAACATCATCCTTCACCTCACTCAAGAGTCAAGTGTATTCGAAACCTGTAGAATACCATTTGACTCCTCAACCTACACAGCCTCACACTAACCAAGAACTAAACGTCATTTCATACTAGAATACATCAATAATACTCTCCACCTTCAATCTATTAACAGACAACAATACAAGGCATAACCCTAGCATTTTTATTTAATCTTAAATGGTTAATATACTTAATATTGAGACAAAAGTTACAAGTCAGTTATTCAATCAATTTGATATAACTAGACCGTAACACCCATACCAAATATACAGGACACATTGACACATTTGAAGTTGTAGCCAGTATTTGACCACATTAGACTTGCTCAGTGTGTATCGTCAGAGACCGCTGGAGGAAGCGTTGCCAATATAAACGACTTCCTTTCTTGTTGAAGTTAGAACCTGCTGTGTTCACTAGGCTAATGATTGGTATGTTGTTGGGGTTGATAGGTCCCACAACTTTGCTGTACCTCGATGACGTAATTGTGTTGGAAAAGTCATTAGAGGAGCACATGCACAATTTGAGGAAACTTTTGCTAAAGCCGAGATCTCACAACCTCAAAGTTTATTATGAAAAGTTTAGTTTTTTGGGGGGAATCGGTAACATTCATGGGGTCAAACAGTGGGCCGGACGGGTATCAGTCAAATGCCAGATAAAACCAGGGATATTCAAGAGTTCTCAGTTTCCAGGAACAAGAAAAAGTGCAATTCGTTCCTGGGATTGGTAAGCTATTATCGGCGATTTATTAAAGTTGTTTAAAAAAATTGCAAGGCCATTACCTCAGATCAGTGGACTTGCAGAGTTGGTGTGGGGGAAGGAACAACAGCAGGTGTTCCAGGTACTGACGGCTGCTGTAAGCTCTCGCAGTATCTTGGCACAACCAGATTTTAACAAACCCTTTCTCGTGTATACCAGTGCATCTTCAACAACGATAGGCGGGGTTGTAGTTCAAGTGGATGAGCAATGATGGGAGCGTCCCATTGCCTTTTGATCACGAGTACTATGTCCTGCATCCTGCAGAGAGGAACTATAGTACAATTGAGAAGGAAGCACTAGCGATCACATTCATATTACAGCGGAACCGGTAAATCTTGCTAGGACATGAAATTTGGCTCAAAAGCGATCATAAACTTCTTACGTATGTGTTGGAGTCCAAGGAACCTTGTCAGCAGTTGGCACGGTGGGTTATCTCTCTCTCTCAGAGTTTAACATTACCAACTTTGAACTAGTACCAGGGGAAAGCAATGTAGTCGCTGACGCGTTGTCAAGGTGTCATAATGTAGCAGTTGTGAGTGAGAGTGGGGAAGAAAATGTGTCGTGGAATGTGAGGGAGTTGATACCGAGTCAGGAAGGTCGCCCCCTGTATGGGGAGGTAAGGAAGGTTTTGAGGGGTCAGCGTTGAGGAAGTCACTTCCAGCACCAGTGGATGAGTTTGTGATTGAAGATGAGGTGTTGTATCATCTTGGTAGGGTCCCGGGTATCCGGTCTGAACCAGTATACCAGACAGTCTTGACACCGGAGTTCCAGAGGACTGCAATGTATCTGTGTCCTAAAATACCAGCAGCAGGCCATGGAAAGGAGTCCTAGACGTTGCAGAGGGCACGTCAAAAGTTCTACTAGCCATCCATGGGTAAAGATATCACGGTCATACTCTTGTGACAGTTGTCAGAGGTACAAGGGACACAGGTTGGGGGCGGAACCTTACCGTAGATAGCCGGAAGTGAGTATTCCCTTGGAGAGAGTACAATTTGGCCGCTACCACAAGCTCATTCAGGAGCTCGATACATATTTGTGGCAGTGGATGTACTCACAGGGTTCACTGTGCTGAGTGCACTCCGTTCTAAGTCGGCAGAGATGATCCAGACCATGGTGGAAAATATGATAACCAGGTTTGGGGCTCCTCAACAGGTTGTGTCAGACCACGGGTCAGAGTTCATCAAGAAAGTGTTTCAAGGGATATCGAGAGTGTATTATTTCAAACATACTCCGGTGCTAACATATCAACCATCGGTGGACGGTTTGGTAGAAAGACACAATGCTGAGGTCATCAGCATTCTGCGGCATTTGGATGATGTGCTTTCATGGGATCAGAGTTTGTCGATGGAGGCTGGAGGCGTTGTCGGCGCTTAACACAACGTTCAATAGGTCGGTAGGAGAGACCCCACATTTTTTGTTACATGGGTTCGATCCCCGACTTCCGTTCACGACGTTCACAAGCGAACAACCTCCATGCTATGCGTTAGACTTCAAAAGTGTTGTCAGTAGGTGTGCAGCCAAGGCATTTCACTTGGTGAAACTGTATCTAAGAAAGTCTGCAGAAGCATATTATAATTATCGGAACAAGATATATGCTAAGGTGATCAATGAGGGTGATAAGAGTGTTCGTGAACCGGATGCACACCCAGGCAGAAGGTAAGTTGGCACCGGTGAGATATTTTCCCAGCAGACATTTATTTGTTTTTAATTTATTATTATTAATTATTTATTTATTGAATTTTAATTTATTAGTATTAATTCAAAGTGGACTGTATTTAAAAATGATCCTGTTAGGTGTTTACCTCTTCACAATTTTTTTTTTTTTTTTTGGGGGGGGGGGAGTTGGCTGTTGGCCCTAGTTAAGGGCAAGTAAGCATCTGTACAGGTTCATGTAGGTGATAACAGCTCTCCTGGGATTATCTTCAATTCGTCAAAGGTTACCTGCCGAATATTTACACAGTAACATTGCACATCAATGTAATCAATAAACGTGATATATATGAATTTGGATTGTGCAATTGATAAAAAAAACAAGCTTTTTAGGCTGTTGTTAGGCTATATAACCAGCTAACCTATCTAATAGTTAAATTGGCCAAAAAACTTCTAGACATGAGGTTTAGTCGGATAATTAGCACTTCCCGTTATTGATGAGGAGGTCGCTGTGGCAAAATCACTGATGGGCGATCGATATTTGAGATCTTGGTAGTTGTTGTTGACTTAGGCGCGACAACGATCGTGGGATCGGATGCGCCCCAGCGTACCCGTTAAGGGTGAATCGCGAAGCCAGGAAAGGTAAAACGCCAAGCCAAAACACGAAACGAGTGACGCCAATCACAAGAAACTAATATGCCATACGGCAAATAAACGCACAGTCAGGCAGATGATTGGGGAGGTCCAGGAGTCCCTCAGGGTGACAAGCACCGACCCTGCTCCACACAGAGAACACCAGGTAGCAAAACCAAAACTCTACCCCTAACTAAAACACAAAAAGTCATCCAGTGTCCTCCGGCAGAACAGAAGCCGGCCGCCCACCACGGCTGAGGGCACACCAGTCTTGAAGTGGGTAG
>NC_091197.1:36819669-36994669 GCF_040958095.1 Procambarus clarkii | reverse complement strand
TTTTTTTCGCACAATCTTTTCCATCAGCTTGCATGGTATGCAGGTTAGGGACACTGGCCTGTAGTTCAGTGCCTCCTGTCTATCCCCTTTCTTGTATATCGGGACTACGTTAGCTGCTTTCCAAATATCTGGCAGTTCCCCTGTTGCCAGTGATTTGTTATACACTATGGAGAGTGGTAGGCTCAGTTCTCTTGCTCCTTCCTTTAGAACCCAAGGGGAGATTCCATCTGGGCCTATAGCCTTTGTCACGTCCAACTCTAGTAAACACTTCCTTACTTCCCCACTGGTAATCTCAAACTCTTCCAGTGGTTCCTGGTTAGCTATTCCCTCACTTACCTCTGGAATTTCTCCTTGCTCTAAGGTGAAGACCTCCTGGAATTTCTTATTCAATTCCTCACACACTTCCTTGTCATTTGTAGTGAATCCTTCCGCCCCTATCCTTAATCTCATAACCTGTTCCTTTACTGTTGTTTTTCTCCTAATGTGGCTATGCAACAATTTAGGCTGAGTCTTTGCCTTGCTTGCGATGTCATTTTCGTATTGTCTTTCTGCCTCTCTTCTCATCCTGACATATTCATTCCTGGCATTCTCGTATCTTTCTCTGCTCTCCAGTGTCCTGTTATTCCTATAGTTTCTCCATGCCCTTTTACTTTGCTGCTTAGCTAGCCTACATCTTTGATTAAACCATGGGTTTCTCATCTTCATTTCTCTGTTTTCCTTTTGGACTGGGACAAACTTGTTTGCTGCGTCCTTGCACTTCTGTGTGATGTAATCCATCATATCTTGGGCCGTCTTTCCCCTGAGCTCTGTTTCCCATGCTATATCTGTTAGGAATTTTCTTATCCCCTCATAGTTTCCCTTTCGGTATGCTAACCTTTTGGTTTCGGTATCCCTCCTCGAGTTCAATAACCCTTCTTCAATCAAGTACTCAAACACCAGTACACTGTGGTCGCTCATTCCTACTGGGTCCTCAAAACCGATTTCTCTTATGTCGGAGTCGTTCAGAGTGAAGACTAGGTCGAGTCTCGCTGGTTCGTCATTGCCTCTCATCCTTGTGGGTTCTCCGACATGCTGGGTTAAAAAGTTGCTTGTCACCACCTCCAATAGTTTAGCTCTCCACGTATCCTCGCCTCCATGCGGTTCCTTGTTCTCCCAGTCAATCTTTCCGTGATTGAAGTCGCCCATGATGAGCAGGTGGGATCTATTTCTACAGGCAGCAGAGGCTGCCCTCTCAATTATAGTGTTAACTGCCTTGTTGTTGTTTTCATACTCTTGACTGGGTCTCCTGTCATTTGGTGGAGGGTTGTATATTACTGCTACTACTATTCTTGGTCCTCCCATTGTTATGGTGCCTGCTATGTAGTCTCTGAACTCCTCACAGCCCGGGATAGCCATCTCCTTAAAACTCCATTCCCTTCTCATGAGTAGGGCCACTCCTCCTCCTCCCCTACCTTCCCTCTCTTTCCTTATTACTGTATACTCCTGGGGAAACATGGCATTCGTTATGATTCCAGAGAGTTTTGTTTCAGTGAGTCCGATTACATCTGGGTTAACTTCTTGTGCTCTTTCCCTTAGTTCACTTGTCTTGCTTGTGATCCCATCTATGTTCGAGTACATCACCCTGAAACTGACTCTCTTCTGCTTCTTTTCTGGGGGGGACCTTTGGGATCTGGGGTGAGTGGGAGCTGGGGGGACCTGGCACGGGGGGATTGGTGGAGGAGGGAGGGCTTGGGGTGGTGGGGGAGAGGGGGAGGGTACAGGGGGTGGATAAGAGGGGGAGGGTACAGGGGGTGGATAAGAGGGGGAGGGAACAGGGGGTGGATAAGAGGGGGAGGGTACAGGGGGTGGGTAAGAGAGGGAGGGTTGGGGAAGCATGGGGGGAGGAGAGGCTGTGGGGGATAGGGGAGAAGGGGGGGCTTGGGGGGAGAGAAAGGGGTGGAGGGCTTGGGGGGCGTGGGGGAAAAGGGAGGGCTGAGGTGGGTGAGGAAGAGGGGAGGGTTTAGGGGAGTGGGGGGAGAGGGGAAGACTTAGGTGGGGTGGGGGAGAGTGGGGGGCTTTGGGGGGAGGGGGGGAAGGGAGGGCATGTTGGTGGGAGAGACGGGAAGGCATGTGGGAGAAGGGAGGGCATGGGGGATGGGGGAGAAGGGAGGTCCTGGGGAGAGGGGTGAGGGGGAGAAGGGGGGTGAGTGGGGGGAGGGGGGTGGGTGGGGGGAGGGTGCCCTAGGTGGGTACTTAGTAGGGGGCTGACAGGGGATGGGGCAGGTTGGGTGTCTGTTGGGTAGAATGTGGGGGTGGTGCCCCAATCCCTGTGGCTGTTGCACTGTTTGAGGAGGGTTCTCCACTTCCCTCTGGGATTGTAGGGTTCTGGGTTGTGGTACTCTGATTTCCTTCTCTCTCCCTGCGCTCCTTCCTCGCGTCTGCTGTCCGTATTCTCTCTTCCCTTGTCATATCCCTCTGCAGGAATATTTTCTTGAACTTCTCTACACCTTTTAGACAACACTTCCTTGCTAGCAGTTCCTCTTTTGCGATTTCGCTCATGAAAACCACCTTTATCATTCGGTCTCTGTCCTTGTTGTACTTTCCAAGCCTGAAAACCTTTTCAACATTTCGCTCAGCTCCCTCCATCCTTACCTCTTTAAGGATCTCTTTAATCATGTTTTTGTCCTTGTCTCTCCGCTCCTTTGGTCTGGTCCCTGTTTGTTCTTTAATGCCTGCTACTACTACTGCTCTATTTCTCTCTATCAGCCGGCTAGTACATCTAGCTGCTTCCTGAGAGGAAGCCACTTCCATGGCAACTTCCTTAACCGCAGACCTAGCTTCAGGGCTCTTTTTAAGCATTTCAGCAAATGAGATCTGGGTTATGGTGGTCCCCTCCACAGTAGCATTCCCATCTCCCTGGGGCACGGTTTGTGTCTGGTATTGTGGAAGAGTCTCCTTTAGGTATCTTATCTCCTCCTTTGCTGCCCTTAAATCATCTTGCAGGTTGGCTACTGTCTCCCTCATTACCCTCAGTCCTTCACTGAATTCATTCCGCATTTGCTGGAGTACTTCCGTCATCCAGGCTTCCTGTTCCACCCCATCCTCTGTGTTTGTTCCAGTTGTGAATGTCCTGCGTTTGGCAGTCAGAGTTCGTCTCCCTTCCATGATTTCCCTATGAGTGTGTGTGTGTGAGAGAGAGAGAGAGAGAGAGAGAGAGAGAGAGAGAGAGAGAGAGAGAGAGAGAGAGAGAGAGAGAGAGAGAGAGAGAGAGAGAGAGAGAGAGAGAGAGAGAGAGAGAGAGAGAGAGAGAGAGAGAGAGAGAGAGAGAGAGAGAGAGAGAGAGAGAGAGAGAGAGAGAGAGAGAGAGAGAGAGAGAGACAGAGGTAGAGAGAGAGAGGTAGAGAGAGAGAGAGAGAGAGAGAGAGGTAGAGAGAGAGAGGTAGAGAGAGAGAGGTAGAGAGAGAGAGAGAGAGAGAGAGAGAGAGAGAGAGAGAGAGAGAGAGAGAGAGAGAGAGAGAGAGAGAGAGAGAGGGAGAGAGAGAGAGAGAGAGAGAGAGAGAGAGAGAGAGAGAGAGAGAGAGAGAGAGAGAGAGAGAGAGAGAGAGAGAGGGAGAGAGAGAGAGAGAGAGAGAGAGACAGAGACAGAGAGAGAGAGGGGGGGAGGGAGAGAGAGGGGGGAGGAAGAGAGAGAGGGGTGGGAGCGAGAGAGGGGAGGGAGAGAGAGAGGGGAGGGAGAGAGAGAGGGGAGGGAGAGAGGGGGTGAGAGAGAGAGAGGGGGAGGGGGAGAGAGAGAGGGGGGGGAGAGAGAGAGGGGGAGGGGGAGAGAGAGAGGGGGGGAGAGAGAGAGGGGGAGGGATGTGTGTGTGTGTGTGTGTGTGTGTGTGTGTGTGTGTGTGTGTGTGTGTGTGTGTGTGTGTGTGTGTGTGTGTGTGTGTGTGTGTGTGTGTGTGTGTGAGTGAGTTTGAGTGTAAGAGAGATACATTAATAGATATCGATAAATAGATTTGATAGATATAGAGACGCACAATAGACCGGGGACTGCACTCCTATAATCGAACTACATTTGGATATTATATTTGCTTTTAATTCCAGCAACAAGTAGCCGTCTCCGGGCGTGGCTCGTTGGTTCAGTACGGTCAACATTGTTGCAACAGTGCAACAATACAGTTCAACAAGGCGTTTATTTGGTTAAAATTGAAGCCATTAAAGAGGTGACTGGAGCACCTCTTGTTCCTGTCGCTGGTCGATAGTGATCACGACATCATCTCAACTATAATATATGTCAGGGGACATATTTTCTCTGCTCTCTCGTGCACTGAATTAAGTACGAAATTGCATAGTGCACCAGTGATGTGCACCGTGATTCAACTTTCTGAATATAACTTTTCCACAGTCGTGTTGGGTGTCGTTGGACAGCCCGTGACATTTGCTAGCCATTGATGTCATTCTGACCGCTGTATCAGGTCTGTGAAGGAAATTACAGAAGGGAGTTGATTTCAGGGAAATTTTTGTACAAGTCAAGTGTAGAGAGGGAGGTATGGGGGGTTAACGGCCGTAGACCACCCCCCTATCACGTGTCCACCTCGTGTGAGAGGGGGTAGCGTCATGGGGCAGGTGTGCCATTGGCTGAGGCTCTGGGGCCTCAGAAATGCTGAACCGTGATTGGCCAAGACGCTGAGGGGTACTGCATGGTACCCCAGGCATGATATTGGCGGGAAAGACATTCTTACCTAGGACGTTACCTTGAGGAGGACGTGTTTCCCGTGCTAGGCCAAGCATCGGGAAATACCGCCTGCAACGTTACTAAAGTCACGCCTACATCTTGCTATCTTTCCGTGTGCTGTGCGTAAGGATCCGGTAATCGAAAAGGGGCTTGTATCAAACCGTGTGAACTTGTCATCTAGCCGCGTAATTGTGGGACGCCATCTTAGAGGAACTGGACTGAGTGAGGCGTTAATTATCGGGATACGAAAACGACATCCGCCGTCGAACGTATCTGTGCTTGAAGATACTGCTGGGAGACGTGCTAGAAAGGGTTTCAGTGTTATGAGAGAAACCTTAAAAGTTCAAATTCTGAGGAACAGTGAAGGACTCTGTCCGGGTCTCGTGTACCGTGTAACACCGTGTACCGTCGTATCCTGAGGTACCGTGTCAAGTGGAAGGGGCGTGGTACCGCGTCCCTACTGTTGTGCGCTAACCTTGGCTGCCTGTGCCGGTGTGTCTGCGCCACCCTGGTCTCTGTGTGTGTGGAGCTAACCCCGTGGTCTAGGACCCTGTGCTCCACCTGACCACGTGTAGGAAGTGAGGACGCCTACGTCATCATCCAGCAGCAGCAGAGGGAGTGTGATTGACGTGTATGTGTGAGTGAAACAGGGGCCCCAGTACATCATTGATGTAAGTACACTGTTTCCGTTTGGGTAATAAAACTGAAGCTGGGTTCGCCCCCAGTGTTCCGTCTGTCCTCTGTCCCTGGGACCACCTGGTGAGGTGAATGGGAATTGGAGACGTGTGAGTCTACCCTGTTGCCGTCATCAAGTTGAGGATTGGGCCCAACTGTGATTTATGACGTGTGTGAGGACACCTAGTGACACATTCAGAGGTAGAGTAAAGTGAGTTATTTACTTCTATTTCTTTTCTATGTGCCGTGTATGTATTCGCTGTAATTTGATTCCCTTTTTCAGCAGTGAAAAGTGGTAACAGGGAGATTTCCCTTGGTTATATATTTTACTGTTGTGTTGTGGTAAAGTGTGAATTATTGGTGGATAATTTACTGGGGGAAGTCATTTACAAGTTTTGCCGTGAGTGGCAAGGATGTACTGTGTTGTACTGTGTTGTACCGTGTGTAAACCGTAGACAAGTTTGACCTTGGTGGAAGGCGTTGTGTACTGTGAAGGATTCCGTGAGAATTAAAGTCAGTTAACGTCACCGGGGGTCACGATTTACTTAACGAGGTCACTTGTTCGTTGAACATTGTTGTGATTAACGTAGGAACGTGTAAAGGCAACAGTCACAGTGAAGTTCACGCAGTGGAAGAATTGTCAAGTGAAGACTAACGTAGTGTTAACGATTTAGCGAGCTGTCGTTAATTGAGTGATTAACGTAAGGTCTGTTATGATCGGAGTCAATTGCGCTGCAATTAAGCTGTTGATTAACGTTGACGGTCTGTTATGATCGGAGTCAATTGCGCTGCAATTAAGCTGTTGTAATTCGTTGGACTGATCAGCTCTGTCTGCGGACAGAGTGATTAAGCACTCGTAGCTAATTAAGGAGAATTAGTAATCGCCACTTAGTGAATTCACCAGGTGTTGATGTTGTTGTTTACACGGAGTATTGCAACATTGTGTGTGGTACAGTAGTCTACCCTCGTTAAGGTAATCTTGTCGTAAGACCGGAAGTGAACTGTCAGTTGAGAGACAGTAGGCTTTATCAATACTCGTCTGTATTAATAGGCTGTTGTATTCAGTAATTAATTGGGAATTACTCACCGTATGCTTGACTTTCAAGTTGATGTAATTAATTGATTTACGAGTTATTGATGCCATTTAAGTGGCGTTGAGACACGTGTGTGTTAGCGTAATTGTTTAAATTCAATTAGAGTAACTTTTGTTTTGATTGTCCTGAGAGACAAGTGTTAACGTAAGATTTTTTATAAGGGGTTATCATTCTTGGATTAACCGCCTTGTTACTTGGTACCTCGTTGTGGGCAGCGAGCGCCAGTCAAGTCTTTGTGATTATAGTATTGGTCACCGTGAAGCCGTGACAATATTGATTGCAAGCTTGCGTCACCAGTGGGCACCACTTTGTTCAGTTAGTGTCATTGTTCAGTCAGCGACGACGGGATAAGGAGACCGTGGGTCCATCAGGCTGTTGATTAGCTGCTCTTTAATGTGCCACTGGAGTGACAGTAAAGTAACGTAAAGTCACTGTGTAGTAGTTTTAGTTCTTGTTTTGTGAATAAATTGTTTTGTTTAGAAAACGGTCGTTTACGTCAAGCCTTCCAATATTACTGCCCCACATTTCATGTTCTGCAACGCTTTGCCTGCTTATGTTCATATTAAGTCTGTATCTAAAGCTCGAGTCCATTGCACAGCACCACACTTCTATAAATAAGAAGTGAGAATCCGTCGGCTACCCTTTATTAGTTGTTAACTAGGAGGAGCCAGCGACCTAAGTGACAGGTGTTACCCGTGTGGTCTCGCCTGGCGGTTTGCTCCCGCGGTCCTATGATCTTAGGCTTTAAGATTAAATATCTGCCACTGGCAGCTCTTGCTGTTTAAGGTCTGCCTCTCTTGCGAGGTAGTTACCATTAACGTAACATCAATAGGACTTAATTCTTTTGATAACCTGTCAAAGAAAAAAAAATCTCACAATGTAGTTCACTTTCTTCATTGCTAACTTGGCCACAAAAGTGTCTCAGCCACCAAGTGAGGCAGAAGATCTCGGCCAAGTGAGGCAGACGTTCTGGGCCATGTAAGGCAGACGTTCTCAGCTAAATGAAGTAGACGTTCTCGGCCAGGTGTCCATCAAGTGAGCCAGCTGTGCACCAAGTGAGCCAGCTGTGCACCAAGTGAGCCAGCTGTGCACCAAGTGAGCCAGATGTCTACCAAGTGAGCCAGATGTCTACCAAGTGAGACAGGTGTCCATCAAGTAAGTCAGGTGTCCACCAAGTGAGACAGGTGTCCACCAAGTGAGCCAGGTATCCACCAAGTGAGCCAGGTATCCACCAAGTGAGCCAGGTATCCACCAAGTGAGCCAGGTATCCACCAAGTGAGCCAGGTATCCACCAAGTGAGCCAGGTGTACACAAAATGGAACGGTTGTTCACCAAGTGAGCCAGGTATCCACCAAGTGAGCCAGGTATCCACCAATTGAGCCAGGTGTCCACCAAGTGAGCCAGGTGTACACAAAGTGGAACGGTTGTTCACCAAGTGATGCCAGATGTCCTCCAAGTGAGCCAGGTGTCCATCAAGTGAGCCAGGTGTCTATCAAGTGAGCCAGGTGTGCAAAACTTTCTGGTACTCATACCACATTGGTGAATGGTACCAAGTATGACATCGAGGGTGCCTGTATTGATGCGTTTATTGCGGGTGTGAGAGTCGGCGGTCCTCTTGGGGGGTTTTCCCTACTGCTGGGACCACCACCCCATTATACCTTGTGACTCAAGTCACCACCAACCCCTACACCTGCCCCAGGGTCTCCACCAGCCTCTGGGTCACCACCAGCCCCTTCACTAAGTCCCGGGTTCAGAGCGTATCACTGTGGTTCCCAAGTCTGCGTCCCTCAAGGACGTTCACGCTCTGGTCACACTTTATATTAGTGCTTCATCTGGCCATTATTATTATGTTGACACTACTACTGACACCATGAACACCTCGACCACCATAACAAGAGTTATGTTTATCTTTGTGTCGCTGTCTAATTTAGTCCATTTTGAAGACAAGTCGTAATGACATGTTTGTTGCTGTGGCTCAGCTGGACCGAGTTATGCCTTCATCTGTGTTACGGAGTGAAGCAGTACTAAGAGATCCGTTCTTTATAATCTTCCTCGTCATAACAACAAGAAGCATGGTCTTTACTTTCAGACATTGGACTATCATGCTCATTGCAGCTGAAGAGACACACAACGTCACATCTGTCGTGATCTACCTGATCTAGCCGGGTGAGGGACCAGTTGTTCATGGCAGTACAAAATGATATATTTTTCCTTAACCTGGTGGCAGAAAACGTGGATATAAAATCGATGACTTCATGGACAGTGCTAGAGAAGATTCTGAACCTGGAAAGGGTTTTTGGAAGTAAGAAATCTAATACCTAAGAAATTATGGTCGTACTGGGCCAGACCTGATGTAAACACTGTGGGTACAAGCACAGTAGTCTGTGCAGATAGAAAATTTGTCATCCATGTCAGAGGTCTCCCTGTCACCCCTCCTGCATGCTCCAGTTTCCAGAACAGCCTCTTATGTGGGACTCTGTCAAAAGCCTTTTTTAGGTCCTGATATACACAGTCAATCCAACCACCTCTTTCCTATAGTATATCTGAGGCTCTTATCACAAGAAGTAGGTAGATTTGTTCCACAGGATCTTCTTGTTCGAAAACCATAGTCTGTCCATTATTATTTCATTACTCACAAGGTTACCTGGTTGATACCTGGTTGATGGGGTTCTGGGAGTTCTTCTACTCCCCAAGCCCGGCCCGAGGCCAGGCTCGACTTGTGAGAGTTTGGTCCACCAGGCTGTTGCTTGGAGCGGCCCGCAAGCCCACATACCCACCACAGCCCGGTTGGTCCGGCACTCCTTGGAGGAATAAATCTAGTGTTCAAGAAGGTGTTCAACCCAATTGTTCTTAACTATTGTTTCTATTTTTTGTTACTACCACGCTTGTTAATAATACGGGTCTATAACTTAGAGGTTCCTCTCGACAACCATTTTTATAAATTGGTGCAATGTTTGCCTTTTTCCATATGCATGTGCATGTGCACGAGGATGTTTGGAATATTAATTGGAGTGCAATATTCAGCTCAGTTGCAAGTTCTTGCAGCACCCAAGGTTAAACTCCGTCAGGTTTAACTGCTTTATTTCTTCCTGGCCTCTTGAGTAATTTTTCCACTTAATCTTGAGATACTCCTATGTATTCTATAGCTTACTCTGGAATTGGTATTGGGTCCGGTTCTATGAAAATCTCATTTTGTACAAACACACTTTGGAACGGTTCATTTAGCATTTCACACATTTCTTGTTCATTCTCAGTTGTCTTGTTCCCCCGTTCTCAATCTCTGAATTTTATCCTTAAAATGCAACTTGCTTTTAATGAATTTATAGAAAAGGCCTGGATCTGTTTTACATTTGTTCGCTATACCTTTCTCAAAGTTCCTTTCTGCCTCTCTTCTCACTGTTGTGTAATTGTTTCCTGCTTGTTTGTAGTGCTGGTATGTTTGCAGGTTAGGCCTTTTCCTGTTTTGAACCCATTTTCTTGTCTTTTCCTCTTTGCCCCCCCCCTCTCTCAATTTCTATTGAAACAATCCTGCTTTCTGGTCCTGCATCTCCGTTCTGGT
Source organism: Procambarus clarkii (assembly GCF_040958095.1). Taxonomy (NCBI): domain Eukaryota; kingdom Metazoa; phylum Arthropoda; class Malacostraca; order Decapoda; family Cambaridae; genus Procambarus; species Procambarus clarkii. The sequence continues at coordinate 36,984,639 of NC_091197.1, read as the reverse complement.
TGTGTGTATTTGTGTCTGAGTGAGCTTGAGTGTGAGGTAGATAGATATAATGATAAATAAATATTGATAAATAGATTAGATAGATATACAGAAGCTTAATAGATCGGGGACTGCACTCCAATAATCGAACTACATTGGGATATTATATTTGCTTTTAATTCCAGCAATGAATAACCGCCCCCGGGCGTGGCTCGTTCGTTCGGTATGGTCAACATTGTTGTAACAGTGCAACAATATGGTTCAACAAGGCGTTTATTTGCTAAACATTGAAGACATTAAAGAAATGACAGGAGCACCTCTTGCTCCGGTCTCTGGTCGATAGTGATCACTACATCCTCCCAACTATAATGTAGTTCACTACCTTTATTGTTAACTTGGCCACACAAGTGTCTCGGCCACCAGGTGAGGCAGACGATCTCAGCCAGGTGTCCGCCAGGTGTGCACCAAGTGTGACAGGTGTGCACCAAGTGAGCCAGGTGTGCACCAAGTGATCCAGGTGTGCACCAAGTGAGCCAGGTGTCCACCAAGAGAGCCAAGTGTCAACCAAGCGAGACAGGTGTTCACCACGTGAGCCAGGTGTCTACCGAGTGAGTCAGGTGCCCACCAAGTGAGCCAGGTGCCCACCAAGTGAGCCAGGTGTTCACCAAGTGAGCCAGGTGTCCACCAAGTGAGTCAAGTGTCAACCAAGCGAGACAGGTGTCCACCACGTGAGCCAGGTGTGCACCAAGTGAGCCTGGTGTCCACCAAGTGAGCCAGGTGCCCACCAAGTGAGCCAGGTGTCTACCAAGTGAGCCAGGTGCCCACCAAGTGAGCCAGGTGTCTACCAAGTGAGCCGGGTGTTTACCAAGTGAGCCAGGTGTCCATAAAGTGAGCCACGTGTGCACCACCTTCTGGTACTCGTACCACATTGGTGTAAAGTACCAAGTATGGCGTCGAGGGTGCCTGTATTGGTGCGTTTATTGCGGGTGTGGGCGTCGGTGGTGAAGCTCTTAGGGGGTTTTCCCTACTGCTGGGACCACCACCCCTCCATACCCAGTGACTCAGGTCACCACCAGCCCCAGGGGCCCCATAAGCCCCTTCGCCAGCCCCAGGGTCACCACCAGCCCCTTCGCCAGCCCCAGGGTCACCACCAGCCCCTTCGCCAGCCCCAGGGTCACCACCAGCCCCTTCGCCAGCCCCAGGGTCACCACCAGCACATTCCCCAAGACCCAGGAACAGAGTGTATCACAGTGTTCCCAAGTCTGCGTCCCTCAAGGACGCTCACGCTCTGGTCACACTTTATATTGGTGCTTCATCTGGCCATTATTATTATGTATGTTGTCTGTACTCTGACAAACACCTGGCTGGGATTGGTCACTACTGACACCATGAACACCTCGATCACCATAACGAGAGTTATGTCTATCTTTGTGTCACTGTCTAATTTAGTCCACTTGATGACAAGTCGTAACGACATGTTTGTTGCTGTGGCTCAGCTGGACCGAGTTATGCCTTCATCTGTGTTACGGAGTGAAGCAGTACTAAGGGATCCGTTCTTTATAAGCTTTCTCGTCATATCAACAACAAGCATGGCCTGTACTTTCAGACATTTTATTATCATGATCATTACAGTCGTAGAGACACACAACGTCACATCTGTCGCGATCTACCTGCACCTGGCGTCTTACATGTACCTCCAGTTGGTAATGAGTATGATTTTTTTTATCAACAATATTGCCTTTTACCTGACTGGCACCTTGTTTGCTGAACTCCTTCATATTATAATGGTTAACCTAGACCTCCAGAAGTTCCGCGTCGACAGACAGGAAAATATGACAGACAAGCAGGACTGCGGTACCCAACACAACCGCTGGGTGCTGGATTCTGAAGCCTCAGACAGGCTGGATGACAAAGATGTGCAGGAAGCTTCCAGGAAAGTTTGTGAGCTGCGAGAATGTCAAATGTTGGTGAACAAGCACAATGGTCCGCTCATACTGACCTTCATGGCACAAACTGTAGTCTTCTCTATCTTCATCAGTTACTCCCTTATTTTGGAACCATCTTTCAATTTCAACACAATACTTTTTCAACTGAATATGGTGTTCCAACTTGTACTTGTGTGCTACACTCCAGATATTGTCCGGAACAAGGTAAGTCAAACTATAATACATTATAATACAACAAAAACTTTAACATTCTTGGATTTAAAGAACATTCACATAACCAGATAAAACTCTGCATGGATGGTTATACATCGGCAACAGATTTAGAAACGGCAATTGAATTTATTAGCTTCTTTTCATCCGCTGGTGCTAACCTTGCAAGAAAAATCCCACATGTTCAGACACATCTCTCGGGCAGCTATCCAAACTCTCTTCTCCTCTCACCAGTCAGCCCGATAGATGTTTTGTCCACCATTCACTCACAAAAAACAAAGCTAGGGAACATTAGTGAAATACCATTCATGACAGACAAGAGTGTCGCCTATGCCCTTGCGCTACACATAGCTCTGCTGTTCAACAAATCTGTAGTGTCATACCTTCCTTGATATCCTTAAAAACAACGCATGTAACGCCACTTTATAAAGGAGGCGAAACGGCAGACAGACAATTACAAACTAATATCAAACCAACCTATATTATCAAAAATATTTGAAAAAATTATAGCATGATGTGTTTCCATTCTTGTAAAGCTACTAGAACGTACAGGGTTTTGGACAGGTCCTTAATCTAACAGATTTTATTTATTTATTTAATGTATTTATTTATTTATTTATTTATTTATTTATTTATTTATTTATTTATTTATTTATTTATTTATTTATTTATTTATTTATTTTTTCGTATACAAGAAGGTACATTGGATTCATGAGAGTACAGAGACCTGAAGTTATACATTCTTTTAAACCCACTAGCACGCATAGTGTTTTGGGCAGATCCTTAATCTAACATATAATTTTAAGAAGGTAATTTCTAGCAAAATTAAACAAATGTTTTCAGGTGCATTGTAAGAAAGAATAAAAATTCATTGTAAGCATTGTCAAAAAAGAAAATTGTATAAGAAATTTGACTGAAAAGAAAGTAGGTACATTAAAGTAAATTTAAGGGTAATCCACAGGTACATTTCAGTATAATTTGAGGCTTATTGCAAGATATAATGTAGCAAACTATGTGTATATTATGATCAACGATAGCAATAGTGATTACAATATTAAAGTTGTATGGCATAGGTACACATATTGGGGAATTGGGTAACACTAGATACAGTGCGAGTTTCAAGCACTAGGTTAGAAACTATGAAAATGAAATTAGGTTCTTTGTGGTTTTATTATTGAATAAGGCAAAAGTTTGACAGCTTTTCAATTCGTTAGAGAGTGAGTTCGATAGACTGGGTCTCTTTATTTCCATTTAATGTTTACACAGATTAAGTTTGACTCTGGGGATATCAAAGAGATATTTATGTCTGGTGTGGTGGGCATGTGTTCAATTACATCTGTCCAGGAAGAGTTTCAGAACAGGGTTTGCACTTAAGAAAAGGATTTTGTAGATGTAAATGGCTCAAGAGAATGTGTGGAGTGAATTTATGTTTAGTATATTTAGGGATTTAAACTGGGGGCTGTGTGTTGTCTGAAAGCAGTTTGTTATTGCTATTATTTACAAAGAGTTCTACTACTACTTCGTAAAATTCAACATACTAAGTCCCTGTCAGTTTGCCTTCCGGTCCCAAAAGAGTACCAACGATGCAATTACTAGTCTGCCTGATATCATCTAGTTATTCCTTGACAAAAATGAGTTTCCAATTGAACTCTTCATTGACCTGAGAAAGGCCTTTGATCCTGTTAACCACAACTACCTCTTACTTAAACTCCACCATTATAGAATCCGAGGCCCTTGCCATAAACTATATTCGATCGTAGTGACAGACATTAATATGTAGCCATCAATGATATAACCTCTCCTACTTTATCATTAACAGTAGGAGTGCCGCAGGGCAGCATCCTAGGACCTCTCCTATTTTTTATATACATATCAATGATCTGCCTAATGTCTCTAACATTCTTAAACCTATATTATTTGCTGATGATACTACTGTAATGTATGAATATGTTACGTTGTTGGGTAGATTAGTTACAAAGTGTTTAGTGGGTTTGGATATTTATTTAGTAGTCTTGGTTACAGCAGTGTCGTAGATGTTGATTCGAAGCTTGGAGCAGAGCAGAGAGCTGAGTGAGGCCAGAATCGCAGAGCTCTGTGCGATAGAGCGTGGCGACGCGATGCAGAATGGTGAGTGTCTAAACTGGATGAGGCCGAGAGCGTGGGAGCTCGATGGGGAACGAGTGCGTGGTAGCTAGATGCAGTCGTAATTTGTTGGAACTGTACACGCTGAGTGCTACATTCTTGAGGTTGAAGAGGTGTGGTAACTCCCAAGCGCCTGTACTGAAGTTAACTGAATGACTGTGAACATTATTCTGGTGGCTACTCTTTGTTGTTGTTGTTTAAGATTCAGCTACTTAGAACGATAAGTTCCAAGTAGCATAGGCTATAGTCAGCCCGTACGTGGAGGCTCTTCGGAGCCATTATCTGTATCAGTAACTGATACTAGAGATCTGGGAATGGATGGGGGGATTTAATGTAGGATTTCATCCCCGAAGGGCTGGCTGTACCATTTATGAAGCTCGTGGGTTAGTGTAGACCTCTAGGTTTTCCGTTTTTTCTTTGGCCTGAGACTTTGGCTCAGTCAAAGCCAAAGTTGGATGTCGTTGGAGTTTGGTGAGGTGGCCTCCATGAGGAGGTCTTGTACCAAGTAGATGCGGCGGTAGAGCTCCTACTAAGATTTCCTCGTCTGAGGAGTCCGTAACATCCGTAGTTGGTGTTTTCGTCTTTTGTCTCGCAGCCTGAGGTAGGCTCAGGTGTCGTGGATTAATGGTAGAAGCTATTTCCGGAGCGTTGGTGGTGCTGTTAGTATCTGTAGACAGCATTTCTGCTAGCGGGGCTGCCGAGATGGTGATGGTAGGCGTGTTGGGAGCTGGAGAGGGAAATACCCCTTTTTGTGCCGCCCGGGTCATGGGTGGTTCTGGAGTCTGTGTTGAGATCGACCTGATGGTAGTCTGTGGAGTGGAAGTGAAGGCAGTGAGACTGGCGTCCAGGGCAGTGTTCGGTAGCAGTTGTGGAAGCTGGAAAAAGGTCATCAGGTACAATAGCTGTTGGAAGTCCATTCACGTCGAGCAGCCTGTTGATGACATGGATATAGCGGGTAATGTCGTTGCCTGATATTTTGTTGGCGAGGTGAGTAGTATGGGTAAAATGGTGATCTTGGTGGAGGCAGCAGGCTGGGTCGGTTGTGGTGTGGTCAGACGCGGTGCAGTCGGCTGGCTTCGACATGCCCAAGGGCCAGGCAGTGGTGACTGAGTCAAATGTGGTTTCCGGGTAAGATTGGGAATTCCGACAAGAGTGGGTTTGCTGGTCGAGATATGGCAGTGGCGGAAGCGGTGGTTATCATCTTTTGGATTTCCTCCTGCCAGAGTAGAGAGTCAGGTGAGACCGCAGAGGGTGGGTCATGGCAGAGCAGGCAGCGTCGGTGGGAGGATGTGCATTCTGTGTAGTGGTGGTTCTGGGCGCAGAGGCTGCATCGCTGCACGCATTCAGTCCATTACATCCAGCGGTTGACCCCACAGACGCATTCATAAATTTTTACATGCTGTTCATTCTAAACAAGATTTTTCTCAAATATAAATTAATATTATAAGATATTAGCATGTTGTGCATATATAGGCATAGGTTAGGTTAGATTAGGTGTTTAGGTTCTGTTGGCGATTATATGTATTTGTAGTACGTGGGTGAAGCATTTATAGCATTGTGGTTCGAACAAAATTCGTCAGTGAAGCAATTGTTCCGGAAGTGTTCGAACATCATCAGTTGTGAGTCGTGTGCAAACCGTTTTTCATTCATAAACAGGGGGTTTGGTGGGGGCTTGGAATCACGTTTGGGTCTTGGTTTGGAAGACAGGCTGAGTGGAAGTACAGGTAACACTTGAAGCACTGCCGGAGGTCCGTGAACCATTCCAGAGTCACTTGGGTGGGTGGTATAGTGATTCCTGCACGCTTAAGTCCATAGTCCGTGGCGTGGATCACTGCGATGGTTGTGGTGAATGTAACCATCAGTGTTAGTCTGCAGTTGACTTCGGTGTTGGAGACGGTCTTTACCGCTACAGCTCTCAGCGTCGGGTTCTGGTCGTTGATGCTGGAGAGAATGTCGTCGTCATAGCGGTCGGTGATCCATGTGCTGATATTCCTAGCGAACACGGTCCTGTCCGCCAGGTAGCTTCGTTGAGCGTGAGGGTTGATACCGGCGTCTTGTAGGGTGGTCGTGGCGGTGGTGGTGAATAGCTTCTCAAGGTCCGAATCACTGGAGAAGAGCAGGTGAACACCCTCTCTTGTCTCCAGGATGTCGGCCGGTGAGACGTTGGCGGCAGAGATTTGGGCTAAAATCTCGGCGGTGGAGAGAACGAAGTTCTCCCGGAGGTGGACCTTGACCGTATGCGTCATGGTGCGGTTGGGTCCTGGATCATAGGATCCTGAGAGACTGGACGTGCTCTAGGTAAAAGTCGATGGGCAGTTACTCGCCTCTCGATTGCTTATAGAATTGGACACCTACACCTCATCTCATCATCCTCCACTAGGTTGGAAGGAATGTTAACTGTAATAAGGGAAAAGATTTGAATTTCTCATTAGTACTAATGAAAGTTATCATTAAGCTTGTAGCGAGTAAGCTTATACTCGCTCCATTATCTCATTATCTTAATAGCATAACTAGTTAGCACTAATTTCAGAAGCTACAATCCTTTCCCCAATTACAGGAAATACTCTTCTCATCTTGTTGGAGGGAGCTGAGGTGCAATTACCATATAAGCAAGCGATATGAGCAATAGCGAGCAGTACAATTTCCAGTCAAGAATGTAGCACTCGGCGTAGGCCGTTCTACTCGTCTCCAAAACGCTACAGCTTCGACACAGAACAGGCAGCAGACTAGGACCGCATGGAGCTACAATGCTCTCCCACATAGAGCTCCGCGACTCCGGCCACACTCAGCTCTCTGCTCTGCTCCAAGCTCCGTCTCAACGTCTACGACACTGCTGTATCCAGGACTACTATATAAATATGAAACTCACTAAACACTGTGTATCTAATCTACCCAACAAACGTAACATAACCGTACGTTACAAGCTAAATGTGATATTAGAGCGAGTATATTGTTTACTTGCTATAATAGCTACAACTACCCTCATCTACTCAGACCACAACCCACACACATTATTTAATGTTGTAACTTGTGAATTTAAAAGAGTCAACTTATGGATGTCAACCAACAAACTCACACTAAGCATAAAAAAGACCTTCTACATCTTATATGGAAGCAAATCAACCAATGGAATTCAGCTTCAGATAGACGATGTTAACATCAACAATACAAATGATGGAAAGTTCCATCTTACTTAGACAAGAGACTCAACTTCAGCACCCACATACAACACATAACTAAGAAAGTCTCTAAAGCAGTGGGTATACTCTCTAAAATCAGATATTATGTACCTAACTCTGCTCTCCTCTCACTCTACTACGCACTAATCTATCCCTCTCATACTTATGGTATCTGTGTATGGGGTTCAACCACTGCAAACTACCTCAAGTGCATCATCACCCAGCAAACTTCTGCTATCACAACAATAACTTACACTGTTTTGAGACAACACTGAGCTCCCCCTCTTTAAATCCCTAAACATGCTTAACATAAATTCACTCCACACATTCCTTTGTGCCATTTATATTTAAAAAACCCTGTTCTTAAAGGCAAACCCTGTTCTGAAACCTCTCCCTGGACAGATGTATTAGGACCCATAATCACCACACCAGAAACAAATATCTCTTTGATATCCTCAGAGATAAACTTTAATTTAAAATTAATTAATTTGTGTAAACACTCCATGCAAATAAAGTGACCAAGTCTATAAAACTCATTCCTTAACGAATTGAAAAGCTGTCCAATTTTTTATTTATTCAAAAATAAAACCAATTAATACCTAATTTCATCCTCATAGTTTCCTACTTAGTGCTTTAAGCTCGCACTGTATCGAGTGGAACCCAGTCCCCCAATATATGTACCTAAGCCATACAACTTTACCATTATAATCATTGCTATCACCTTATATCATGGTTGTTATATTTTATTTTATTTTTATTTTAAGAAAATGCAGAATAGAACCAGTGAAGAGCAGGGGTGCCATAGGCACAATCAGAGAACACTGTATAAACATCAGAGGTCCGCGGTTGTTCAACATCCTCCCATCAAGCATGAGAAATATTGCCGGAACAACCGTGGACATCTTCAAGAGGAAACTAGATTTATTCCTCCAAGGAGTGCCGAACCAACCGGGCTGTGGTGGCTATGTGAGCCTGCGGGCCGCTCCAAGCAACAGCCTAATGGATCAAACTCTCACAAGTCAAGCCTGGCCTCGGGCCGGGCATGGGGAGTAGAAGAACTCCCAGTACCCCATCAACAAGGTATCAACCAGGTAAATAGGACTGTGTTACCCAACACAACCGCTGGGTGCTGGATACTGATACCTCAGACAGGCTGAATGACAAAGATGTGAAGGAAGCCTCCAGGAAAGTTTGTGAGCTGTGAGAGTGTCAAATGTTGCTGAACAAGTACTATGGTCCGCTCATACTGACTTACATGGCACAAACTGTAGTCTTCTGTATCTTCATGAGTTACTACCTTATTTTGGAACCATCTTTCAGTTTCCACACCATACTTTTTCAACTAAATATGGTGTTCTAACTTGTACTCATGTGCTACACTCCAGATATTGTCCGGAACAATACATTATGTTACAATAACAACTCTAACATCCTAGGATCAAAACAGCACTCACATAACCAGATAAAACTCTGCATGGATGGTTATACACCTGCAACTGATTTAGAAACTACGACTGAATTTAATGGTTTCTTTTCATCGGTTGGTGCTAACCTTGCCAGAAAAATCCCACAGACTAAGACACATGTCTTTCAGGCAGCTACTCAAATTATCTTCTCCTCTCACCAGTCAGTCCGACAGATGTAATGTCCATCATTCATTCACTAAAAACCAAAGCTGGGAACATTAGTGTAATACCAGCCATGTTATACAAGAGAGCCTCCCATACCCTTACACCACCAATAGCTCTGCTGTTCAGCAAATCTTCAGAGTGTCATAACTTCCCAGATATCCTAAAAAAAGTACTAGTAACCCCAGTTCATAAAGGAGGGCAATCCGGCAGACATAAACAATTACAGACCAATATCAAATCTACCGATACTATCAAAAATATTTGAAAATAAATTATTTACAAACAGCTCTACTCCTATCTCGTAAAATTCGACATACTCAGCCACTGCCAGTTCAGCTGCCGCTCCCAAGAGTACAATCGAGGCAATTATTAGTCTGCATAATATAATCTACTCAGCCCTTGACAAAAATTAGTTTCAGATTGGACTCTTCACTGACCTGAGAAAGGCCTTTGATACTGTTAACCATAACTATCTCTTACTTAAACTCCACCATTATGGAATCCGAGGCCTTGCCCTGAACTATATTCGATCCTATCTTGGTGACAGAGACCAATATGTACCCCCATCAATGATATAACCTCTCCCACTCTCCCATTAACCGAAGGGGGTACCACAGGGCAGCATCCTAGGACCACTCCTATTTCTTATATACGTCAAATGATCTGCCTAATGTCTATAACATTCTTACACCTATATTATTTGCTGATGATACTACCTTCATCCACTCAAACCCCAACCCACAAACATTAAATTATATTGTAAAAAATGAATTACATAAGTTCAGTTATGCATGTCAACCAACAAACTCACACTAAACATAAAAAAGACCTACTACATCTTATTTAGAGGCAAATGAACAAATGCAATTCAGCTTCAGATAGACAATGTTAACATCAACAATAAAAATGATGGAAAGTTCCTTGGCCTATACTTAGACAAGAGACTCAACTTCAGCACCCACATACAACACATAACCAAGAAAGTTTAAAAAACGGTTGATATACTCTCTAAAATCAGATATGTTCCAAACTCTGCTTTCCTCTCACTATACTACCCGCTAATCTATCCTTATCATACATATGTTATCTGGGCATGGGGCTCAACCTCTGCAAACTACCTCAAGCCCATCATCACCCAGCAAAAATCTGCTATCAGAACAATTACAAACACTGCTTTCAGGCAACACTCAGCACCCCCCCCCTATTTAAATCACTAAACATGCTAAACATCACCTCACTTCACACATTCTCTTGCGCCATTTATATTTACAAAACCCTGTTCTGAAGTGCAAACCCTGTTCTGAAACTCTTCCCGGACAGATGTAATAGAATACATAATCACCATACCAGAAATATATATCTCTTTGACATCACCAGAGTCAAACTTAATTTCTGTAAAGACTCTTTGCAAATAGGGTGTCAAATCATCAAAGCTGTCAAACTTTTGCCTTTTTTTTTAATATAACCAAAAAGTACCTAATTTCATCTTCATAAGATTCTACTTCATGCTTTAAATTCGCACTGTATCTAGTGTTACCCACTTCCCCCAATATGTGAACCTAATCTATAGACCTTTACCCTTGTAATCATTGATATCATCTTATATCATCGTTGTTATATTGAACTCATATTTTTTGTGCATTATACCTTGAAATAATCCTCAGATTAAGCTACAATGTACGTGTTGATTACTCTCAAATTTTATTTTAATGTAACTACCAATCTTCATTTAGATTGGTAGGTACATTAAGATTGGTAGATCCCATTTAGATTCGTAGATTTATCATTTCATAAGAACAAATTTGGAAAAATATATAAAATCAGGAAAACTTGGCTTATTAGGCAAATAGGGCCTTGCATAGTAGGCCAAGTATGACGTTCTGGCTACTAGGTACAATATATATATATATATATATATGAATGAAAACTCACACCCCAGAAGTGACTCGAACCCATACTCCCAGAAGCAACGCAACTGGTAACTACAGGGCGCCTTAATCCGCTTGACCATCACGGCCGTCAAAAGGAAGTGATAGCCGAGGCTATTTGAGCCACTTCCCCGACGGCAACTCGGATGGTAATCTTGGGCATAGCATTTCACCAAATCACCTCATTCTTTGGGGCACACGTGAGGAACACAAATACGCCCTGTAGTTACCAGTTGCGTTGCTTCTGGGAGTATGGGTTCGAGTCACTTCTGGGGTGTGAGTTTTCATTCGCATATAGTCCTGGGGACCATTCAGGCTTGTTCGCATATATATATATATATATATATATATATATATATATATATATATATATATATATATATATATATATATATATATATATATATATATATATATATATATATATATGTCGTACCTAGTAGCCAGAACTCACTTTTCAGCCTACTACGCAAGGCTCGATTTGCCTAATAAGCCTAGTTTTCATGAATTAATTGTTTTTCGACTACCTAACCTACCTAACCTAACCTAACCTAACTTTTTCGGCTACCTAACCTAACCTAACCTATAAAGATAGGTTAGGTTAGGTTAGGTAGGGTTGGTTAGGTTCGGTCATATATCTACGTTAATTTTAACTCAAATAAAAAAAAATGACCTCATACATAATGAAATGGGTAGCTTTATCATTTCATAAGAAAAAAATTAGAGAAAATCTATTAATTCAGGAAAACTTGGCTTATTAGGCAAATCGGGCCTTGCATAGTAGGCTGAGAAGTGAGTTCTGGCTACTAGGTACGACATATATATATATATATATATATATATATATATATGTCGTACCTAGTAGCCAGAACTCACTTCTCAGCCTACTATTCAAGGCCCGATTTGCCTAATAAGCCAAGTTTTCCTGAATTAATATATTTACTATAATTTTTTTCTTATGAAATGATAAAGCTACCCTTTTCACTATGTATGAGGTCAATTTTTTTTTATTGGAGTTAAAATTAACGTAGATATATGACCGAACCTAACCAACCCTACCTAACCTAACCTAACCTATATATATAGGTAAGGTTAGGTTAGGTAGCCAAAAAAGCTAGGTTAGGTTAGGTTAGGTAGGTAAGGTAGACGAAAAAACATTAATTCATGAAAACTTGGCTTATTAGGCAAATCGGGCCTTGCATAGTAGGCTGAGAAGTGAGTTCTGGCTACTAGGTACGACATATATATATATATATATATATATATATATATATATATATATATATATATATATATATATATGTGTGTGTGTCGTACCTAGTAGCCAGAACGCACTTCTCAGCCTACTATGCAAGGCCCGATTTGCCTAATAAGCCAAGTTTTCCTTTATTATTATATTTTCTCTAATTTTTTTCTTATGAAATGATAAAGCTACCCATTTCATAATGTATGAGGTCAATTTTATTTTATTGGAGTTAAAATTAACGTAGATATATGACCGAACCTAACCAACCCTACCTAACCTAACCTAACCTATCTTTATAGGTTAGGTTAGGTTAGGTAGCTGAAAAAGTTAGGTTAGGTTAGGTAGGTTAGGTAGTCGAAAAACAATTAATTCATGAAAACTTGGCTTATTAGGCAAATCGGGCCTTGCAAAGTAGGCAGAGAAGTGCGTTCTGGCTACTAGGTACGACATATATATATATATATATATATATATATATATATATATATATATATATATATATATATATATATATATATATATATATATATATATATATATATATATATATATATATTGTGACGGTAACGCGTTGGTGTTCGGCTGTTTAAGGCTAGGGGTATGGCCTCGTCACATAGTTTAAAAAAAAAGAAAAAACTGGAACTTCGTCTGTGGTAAGGTAAGGAGAAGACACACAAAACACAAGTAAATTTTAACAATGAAATTTTAATTACGTTAAATAAATCAAAACATGAATAAAATGCACAAACAAATTCTTATAATAAAATCAATCAATCAAAATAATAAGAATACTTAAATGACACAATGAAAAGTTACGTTAAGGCAAAATAACAAGAAGTGCAACACAAAGTTAAATGGGAGGTGCTGGAATATTGGCTTTAAGCTATCACCTCTCTCAGTACACGCTAACGTCTAGCTGGGAGGAGTGATGACCACGAAAGCACTGAACATTCTGAGGTCTGAGGTCGTGGCGACCCCAGACATCAAGTAGTATGGGGGGGCGAGTGCAGGTGCAGCCAGGCCGGCGACCAATCAGCGGGGCCGGTAGCGATCAACGGGTAGTTTGGCGGTTTGAGTCCGAACAGGTGTCTCTGGCTGCAACGTTTTGCGCTCTGGCAAGCCTTGCTGGTGTTGTTGTCGTTGTTGGACATTCTTCCATAGTAGTATTATATAATTTCAACGACGTAATTATGGAGGGAAGAGCAGGCTCAATCTCTTGAAGGAGATTATCGTCACAATATATATATATATATATATATATATATATATATATATATATATATATATATATATATATATATATATATATATATATATATATATATATATATATATATATATATATATATATATATATATATTAGTATATTTTGGTAGCAGTCTTTCCTGTAGACATATATTATTAAATATGACCGAAAAAGTAAGATTAATAATTCTAACACGAATTTTCTCTATCTTTCTTACGTTTCTTTTCACTGTTGATGGTAATTCAAAGATCAATTCTCCGAAATTCATTTTTATTTCTAGTCTGACGCGACACTTGAGCGCGTTTCGTAAAACTTATTACATTTTCAAAGACTTTAGTTTACAAACATATAACTGAAACTGAATAGAGCTTACACATCTTCGAGTTTATATCTACATTTGGGTGAGGTGGATGAGGTGAAAATAAACTTTCAACAATGGGTATTGAATGGGTATTAAATTCAAACACAGGATAGAACACGAAACAATGGGTATTGGATGGAAGTAATTGTAGAAAGCCTATTGTTCCATATTTCTTGATGCTTCTATATTGGAGCGGAGTCTTGAAGTGGGTAGAATATAGTTGTGCATTAATTGGCTGTTGATTGCTGGTGTTGACTTCTTGATGTGTAGTGCCTCGCAGACGTCAAGCCGCCTGCTATCGCTGTATCTATCGATGATTTCTGTGTTGTTTGCTAAGATTTCTCTGGTGATGGTTTGTTTGTGGGAAGAGATTATATGTTCCTTAATTAATGGAGCCCTGTTGCTTATGCATCGTTAAACGCCTGGAAAGAGATGTTGTTGTCTTGCCTATATACTGGGTTTTTTGAGGCTTACAGTCCCCAAGAGGGCATTTGAAGGCATAGACGACGTTGGTCTCTTTTAAGGCGTTCTGCTTTGTGTCTGGAGAGTTTCTCATGAGTAGGCTGGCCGTTTTTCTGGTTTTATAGTAAATCGTCAGTTGTATCTTCTGATTTTTGTCTGTAGGGATAACGTTTCTACTGACAATATCTTTCAGGACCCTTTCCTCCGTTTTATGGGTTGTGGAAAAGAAATTCCTGTAAAATAGTCTAAATAGGGGGTATAGGTGTTGTGTTAGTTGTCTCTTCAGAGATTGTGTGGCGTTTCACTTTCCTTCTTATGATGTTTTCCACGAAACCATTGGAGAAGCCGTTGTTGACTAGGACCTGACTTACCCTACAGAGTTCTTCGTCGACTTGCTTCCATTCTGAGCTGTGGCTGAGGGCACGGTCGACATAAGCGTTAACAACACTCCTCTTGTACCTGTCCGGGCAGTCACTGTTGGCATTCAGGCACATTCCTATGTTTGTTTCCTTAGTGTAGACTGCAGTGTGGAAAACTCCGCTCCTTTCCATGACTGTTACATCTAGAAAGGGCAGCTTCCCATCCTTCTCCATCTCGTAAGTGAAACGCAACACAGAATTCTGCTCAAATGCCTCCTTCAGCTCCTGCAGATGTCTGACATCAGGTACCTGTGTAAAAATGTCGTCAACATACCTGCAGTATATGGCCGGTTTCAAGTTCATGTCGACTAAGACTTTTTGCTCGATTGTACCCATGTAGAAGTTTGCAAACAGGACACCTAGGGGAGAACCCATGGCGACCCCATCTACTTGCTTATACATGTGTCCATCCGGGCTCAAGAAGGGTGCCTCTTTAGTACAATCTTGGAGTAGTTTCCTTAGACTGTTTTCTGGTATGTCAAGAGGAGTACAGGCCGGATCACGGTACACTCTGTCGGCTATCATCCCGATTGTTTCATCCACAGGTACGTTGGTAAACAGTGATTCTACGTCCAACGAGGCTCTTATCCCTGTGGCCCGTGTTCCCCGCAGCAAGTCAACAAATTCCTTTGGAGACTTCAGACTGAAGGCGCAAGGGACATAAGGAGTCAGCAAGCCGTTGAGTCGTTTTGCCAGTTTGTACTGGGGTGTGGGTATCTGGCTGATGATTGGCCGAAGTGGGTTTCCAGGCTTGTGTGTCTTGACATTTCCATACGCATATCCAGGTTTATATTCCCCAATGATCTTTGGCAGGTGGAGTCCGGATTTCTTGGCGTTCACAGTTTCGATCAATTTGTTGACCTTTGCTTTCAGTTCGGCTGTAGTGTCCTAAATTCCAAAGGGTAACGAAGATTTATTGATTCTTGGGCATTATTCTATTATCTTGGGCATAGCATTTTATCAAATCACCTCATTCTTTGGGGCACACGTGAGGAACACAAATGTGAACAAGCCTGAATGGTCCCCAGGACTATATGCGACTGAAAACTCACACCCCAGAAATGACTCGTAAACTGGGTGTGAGTTTACAGTCGCATATAGTCCTGGGGACCATTCAGGCTTGTTCGCATTTGTGTTCCTCACGTGTGCCCCAAAGAATGAGGTGATTTGATAAAATGCTGTGCCCAAGATTACCATCCGAGTGCCGGCAGGGAAGTGGTTCAAATAGCTTCAGCTATCACTTCCTTTTGTCCGGTTGTGATGGTCAAGCGGATTAAGGCGTCCTGTAGTTACCAGTTGCGTTGCTCCTGGGAGTATGGGTTCGAGTCACTTCTGTGGTGTGAGTTTTCAGTCGCATATAGTCCTGGGGACCATTCAGGCTTGTTCGCATTTGTGTTCCTCACGTGTGCCCCAAAGAATGAGGTGATTTGATAAAATGCTATGCCCAAGATTACTATCCGAGTGCCAGTGGGGAAGTGGTTCAAATAGCTTCAGCTATCACTTCCTTTTGTCCGGTCGTGATGGTCAAGCAGATTAAGGCGTCCTGTAGTTACCAGTTGCGTTGCTCCTGGGAGTATGGGTTCCAGTCACTTCGAGTCAATATATATATATATATATATATATATATATATATATATATATATATATATATATATATATATATATATATATATATATAAATATATATAAATATATATATATATATATATATATATATATATATATATATATATATATATATATATATATATATATATATATATATATATTGTGGAGAAAGTCCTAAACCTGCCATTGGACGACTCTCAGTGGGAGCAAGCAACCCTTCCTGTAAGACTCGGCGGCCTTGGTGTCCACACAGCCTCCCAAATTGCTCTACCAATCTTCCTTTCCTCCTCCCACGCATTGCACGACCTCGTCAGAGATATCTTACCTGCAACCCTGAGAGATTCAGCAGGAATACACGATCCTGCTTTCACTGAATGTTCAAATCAGTGGGATGTTCTTGCAGCCCCAGCAACCATTATAGAGCCAACAAAACAACACAAACAGTCCGGCTGGGACCACCCTCTAGTGGAAAAAGTAGCTGATGCCATGCTCAGCGCCGCAACATCAGACAAGGAGAAAGCCCACCTCAGAGCAGTGCATGCCCCCCATGCAGGAGACTTCCTCCTGGCAGTACCCATGTCAGCAATGGGCACGCGCCTAGATCCAGAATCCCTTCGTATAGCAGTGGCCCTCCGCCTTGGTGCCCCAATTCACACTGAATACAAGTGTATTTGCAACAGGGTGGAAGCAGACCAATATGGACTGCATGGGTTGCATTGCGGAAGCACAAAGGGCTGGCATGCAAGACACAACGAGGTCAATGACATCATCAAGAGAAGCCTCGTCTCAGCTAGGTGCCCAGCGGAGAGAGAACCTCGCATCCTAGGGGTCCAAAACCCGGATTTCCCCGCACTTCGCCCTGATGGCATCACCATATACTCATGGAAGGAGGGTAGACAGTTGGTGTGGGACTACACATGTGTATCCACCCTGGCTGACACCTATGTACACTTCGCAGCTGATCAAGCAGGTGGGGCGGCCAACCACAGGAAAACAGCAAAATCACTCAAGTACAGGCGACTGGAAGGTCAATACCTCTTTGTTCCCATAGCGTCTGAGACGCATGGCCCCTGGGGCAAGAGTGCCTTGGGATTTCTCAAGGAATTGGGTTCCAAGCTCATTGACGTCACCAGAGACCCAAGGGCTTCCAGTTTTTTGTTTCTGCGCCTCAGTGTGGCGATCCAGAGGGGAAATGCTTGCTGCGTCCTCGGTTCTTGTCCGGAAGCGGAGGAGCTTCAAGAGATCCATAACCTTTAGGTATTTGTCTTGTATGTTTTGTAACCTTTAAATACACAATAAAGAAAAAAAAAAGAAAGGGGGTGGTAGGAGAAAAGCGCACAGAAACTTTATTGGAGGGGACCTATATTCCCTCCAATGTGCTATGTGTGGTTTCCTCCGAGGCTATGGGTCCCCCTTCTTCCAGCCAGAGGTGGTACTCCCTTCCTTATTTTATATATAAATATATATATATATATATATATATATATATATATATATATATATATATATATATATATATATATATATATATATATATATATATATATATATATATATATATATATATATATTGTGACGGGAAAGTGTAGGAGTGTTGATGTTCGGCAGTCCTCCAATGGCTGGTGTCAATGCCTAGTCACACTTACAAAATAAAGATAGACTGCTTGGCTGTTTATCTGTGGTAAAGTAAGGGAAGACACGCAAAACACAAAGTATGAACAATGAAACTTTAATTAATATAGAAAACAAATTAAAAACAAAGACAATCCTTTGGCTATGTACAGTGCAAACAAACAAGTCAAAAACATATAACATAAATGAAGAATAGGGATGACGTTACTCTACAACAATATAAAGACAAAGTGAAAAATAAGCAGGTGCTGAGAATATCGCGCTAGCTGAGAAACATCCACCTGATAGACAGCGTATATCAGTTAGTTGTTCACGGCTTGAGAGCACAAGGATATTCTGACTTCAATGACTGGTTCAAGCCCAGACATCGACTTGTAGAGGGCGCTGAGGTGCAGAGGTGCAGGTGTGCAGTCGGCAGGTCACCAATCAGAAGCAGGCAAGCTGGGAATGGTAGTTTGCTGGTTGATGACGGAGCAGGCATGGGGGAAGTGTGGAGTAGGGGGGAGTCCTGGGTACGTTTGCCTCCTGGTCAAAACGTTTTGTGCTACTGGTAGAAGTATCTTGAAGGTAGCATCTTATTGTTGTATAATATACGTAACTTTATGTAGAGAAGAGCAGGCTCAATCTCTCTTGAAAGAGATTATCATCACAATATATATATATATATATATATATATATATATATATATATATATATATATATATATATATATATATATATATATATATATATATATATATATATATATATATATATTATTAAATATGATCGAAAAAATAAGATTAATAATTCTAACACGAATTTTCTCGATCTTTCTTATGTTTCTTTTCACTGTTGATGGTAATGTAAAAATCAATTCTCCAAAATTCATTTTTATTTCTAGTCTGACGCGACACTTGAGCGCATTTCATAAAACATATTACATTTTCAAAGACTTTAGTTTACACACACACAACTGAACTATAATTGAATAGAGCTTAAACATCTTCGATTTTTTATACCTGCATTTGGGTGAGGTGATATGTTACAACAGTTTTGGATGAGGTGAAAACAAACTTTTAACACAAGACAGAACACGAAATAATAGGTATTGAAGGTAAGAATGGAAGTAATTGCAGAGGGTCTATTGGCCCATATATCTTGATGCTTCTATATTGGAGCAGAGTCTTGAAGTGGGTAGAATATAGTTGTGCATTAGTTGGCTGTTGATTGCTGGTGTTGACTTCTTAATGTGTAGTGCCTCGCAGATATCAAGCCGCCTGCTATCGCTGTATCTATCGATGATTTCTGTGTTTTTTGTTAAGACTTCTCTGGTGATGGTCTGGTTGTGGGAAGAGATTATATGTTCCTTAATGGAGCCCTGTTGCTTATGCATCGTTAATCGCCTGGAAAGAGATGTTGTTGTCTTGCCTATATACTGAGTTCTTTGAGGCTTACAGTCCCCAAGAGGGCATTTGAAGGCATAGACGACGTTGGTCTCTTTCAAAGCATTCTGCTTTGTGTCTGGAGAGTTTCTCATGAGTAGGTTGGCAATTTTCTTGGTTTTATAGTAAATCGTCAATTGTATCTTCTGATTTTTGTCTGTAGGGATAACGTTTCTATTAACAATATCTTTCAGGACCCTTTCCTCCGTTTTATGAGCTTTGGAAAAGAAGTTCCTGTAAAATAGTCTAATAGGGGGTACAGGTGTTATGTTAGTTGTCTCTTCAGAGGTTGCATGGCGTTTCACCTTCCTTCTTATGATGTCTTCAACGAAACCATTGGAGAAACCGTTGTTGACTAGGACCTGCCTTACCCTACAGAGTTCTTCATCGACTTGCTTCCATCCTGAGCTGTGGCTGAGAGCACGGTCGACATAAGCGTTAACAACACTCCTCTTGTACATGTCTGGGCAGTCACTCTTGGCATTGAGGCACATTCCTATGTTTGTTTCCTTAGTGTAGACTGCAGTGTGGAAACCTCCGCTCCTTTCCATGACTGTTACATCTAGAAATGGCCGCTTCCCATCCTTCTCCATCTCGTAAGTGAAACGCAATGCAGAATTCCGCTCAAATGCCTCCTTCAGCTCCTGCAGATGTCTGACATCAGGTACCTGTGTAAAAATGTCATCAACATACTTGCAGTATATGGCTGGTTTCAAGTTCATGTTGACTAAGACCTTTTGTTCGATGGTACCCATGTAGAAGTTCGCAAACAGGACACCTAGGGGAGAACCCATGGCAACCCCATCTACTTGCTTATACATGTGCCCATCCGGGCTCAAGAAGGGTGCCTCTATTGTACAAGCTTGGAGTAGTTTCCTTTGAATGTTTTCTGGTATGTCAAGAGGAGTACAGGCCGGATCACGATACACTGTGTCCGCTATCATCCCGATTGTTTCATCCACAGGTACGTTGGTAAACAGTGATTCTACGTCCAACGAGGCTCTTATCCCTGTGGCCCATGTTCCCCGCAGTAAGTCAACAAATTCCTTTGGAGTCTTCAGGCTGAAGGCGCAAGGGACATAAGGAGTCAGCAAGCCGTTGAGTCACTTCGCCAGTCTGTACGCAGGTGTGGGTATCTGGCTGATGATTGGCCAAAGTGGGTTTTCAGGCTTGTGTGTCTTGACATTTCCATATATATATATATATATATATATATATATATATATATATATATATATATATATATATATATATATATATATATATATATATATATATTTATATATATATGTTGTACGTAGTGGCCAGAACATCATACTCGGCCTACTATGCAAGGCCCGATTTGCATAATAGGCCAAGTTTTCTTTAATTGATATATTTTTCACTTTTTTTCTTATGAAATTAGAAATCTGTCCACTTCATTATGTGCAAGTTATTATGTTATTATTGTTATTAACATAAATCAAATTGTTATTGATTGTACATGACACTACTGTAATGTATGATTATGTTACATTGTTGGGTAGATTAGATACAGTGTTTAGTGGGTTTTGATATTTATTTAGTAGTCTTGGTTACAGCAGTGTCGTAGATGTTGCGACGAAACTTGGAGCAGAGCAGAGGCCGGAGTCACAGAGCTCTGTGCGGGAGAGCGTGGAGGCTCGATGCGGAATGGTGATCCCCTGGAAACACAAACCGTAACTGTCTCTATTTTCCGTTTGTTATAACTTGTAATAAAGTTGTTACATCATGGCTTAACGTGTTTATGACGTATTAGAACTTTGTTACAACGTGCTATATTGGTTGTCATAACTGGTTGTGTGTTAAAACTTGTTCAAACGTTGTACCAACGTCGTAGTTTCGGTGTGTGTTTGGCGGGAAATTCGAGTGTCTAAACTCAATGAGGTCGAGAGCGTGGGAGCTTGATGCGGTCGTAGTAGGCTGTCTACTCTGCGTCGAAGCTGTAGCGTCTTGGAACTCGGTTGGAACTGTATACGCCGAGTGCTACATTCTTGAGGTTGAAACGGTGTGGTAACTCCCAAGCGCCTATACTGAAGTTAATTAACTGAATCACTGTGGAAATTATACTGGTTATTATTCTTTGTTTTTAATGTTTAAGATTCAGCTTCTGAGAACGAAAAGTTCCAAGCACCATGGGCTATGGTGAGCCCGTAAGTGGAGGCTCTTCGGAGCCATTATCTGTATCAGTAACTGATACTAGAGATCTGTGAACGGATAGGGGTCCTTATGTTGGATTTCAGCCCCCAAAGGGCTGGCTGTACCAGTTATGGAGCTGGTGGGTTAGTGTAGACCTCTAGGTTTTTCGTTTTTTCTTGGCCTAAGACTTTGGCTGAGCCGTGCTGTCGTTGGAGTTTGGTGTGGTGGCCTCCATGAGGAGGGTTTGTACCAAGTAGGTGTCGTATTTGTGGTGTGGTGAAAGAGCTCCTACTAAAAATTTTTGTCTGAGGAGTCTGTAACATCCGTAGTTAGTGTTTTCGTCTTTTGTCTCGCAGCCTGAGGTAGGCTCAGGTGTCGTGGATTAATGGCAGAAGCAATTTTTGGAGTGTTGGTGGTGCTGTTAATATCTGTAGACAGTATTTCTGCTAGCGCAGCTGCTGAGATGGTGATGGTAGGAGTGTTGGGAGCTGGAGACGGAAATACCTCTGTTTGTGCGCCCGTGCCTTGGGTGGTTCTAGAGTCTGCGTTGCGATCGACCTCGTGGTAGTCTGTGGAGTGGAAGTGAAGGCAGTGAGACTTGTGTGGGATATCTGGGGCTTGACTCATTTATTCAATTAATTACTTATTTGATTTAATAAAACGAAGGACCACCCACTTTTGAGAAAAGAGGGAAAACTAATAAAAGTGAACATTAGAATAACACTAGAGAACGAGTGTCTATGGATAATTATTAAAAGGATAATCACTTGAAATAATGAATGGACTGCATGATTAATTAATTAAAGTCAGAGCCTCAAACACCTACATTGGGGGGTATTTCTAGAAATTCATATACATTCTAGGAACTAGTGTGGTTCGTCACCAGTTCATTGCTGAGTAAATGATATTATAAATCTAAACTACTGTAGATTCAAATATGTGAACTCAAATTGTGAATATTAATGATTATTAAATTACTGAGCAACAGTCAAAGCAAACACATGAATTACCAATCATCATTTCTGGTAATAATCTCTTCAATGTAATAATCCTACAAAAATTATAAGAAGCAAATCATGTAAATTAAATTTGTACGAAAGGAGTCTTAGCTTTAAGACGATTTCTATAACATCGTTTCGTCATGCATCCTCGAGTTCACAGGATCTCCCCTAGGAAGGAACTAGAGATGAATAACACGGGTGAAGAGAAACAACTTGATGACTCCTCGCCTACACACTGAAATCAGAGAGAATTAAGTAGCATTTGAATAGGCTACGTTTTAATTTCAATATTCATGGAAACGGAGGAAATGGCCGAATAGGTACTAACGTTGTATATGGGGTCTTCTTGCTATATAACGACAGACTACTCATAAATATAAAATCTTGTATGATGCATCAAACGAGAAATCTATACTTATCATGAGCATATCGAATACTGAGGTCTGCCGGTCCCAGACGTTCACTGCTGTGTAGTGTGTTTAAGGGTTTTGGCTTCAATTGTTGACGCGTTATTGACTGGCTGGGCACTATAGAACACGTGGATGAGTAACTATTAATTGTTGAACGAGTGTCAGCGTAATTCTTGCCGATAAACTCCTCAGTCGCTACTACGTGTCTCGCCACTCTTCACGCCAGGGACCCTTCTCTCGCGCAAGCTGTTGCACAAACAATGGCGTCGCCGCCTCCCTCAACCCGCCTCTCGCATTCACCACAGAAATTATTAATCACGAATAATTCCTTTCCGCGCAATTATGGATGTAATACGTTAATGAGAATTGGGTTGCAATTATAGGGATTTAAATATTATCATATTCTCGTTTTATGATGTTAAACGGGAAATGGAGAAGATTTAATTTTCTCCATGGCATTCGTACGTAACAAAACGGACTGTTACTACATAACAATTTAGTTAATAACTCTCGGTTTGAGATTATTGGGAGTTATATTATCCGTAAGTAATTATTACACGGAATACTGATGATTTTAGAGAACCACATTCAATTCTCTAACACATTGGTAATAAACGTGTCTAACTAGACATAATCTGACGCAATGTTGCTGTGCTATTTCATGAGAATTCTAGCATTAATACGCAGATGCAATGGTTAATTTATGTTGACACTACCGTTAGTAAAATTAGTAACTACTGTAGTTAGTATATAATGATAATGATTTATTATAATACAATAGTAGTTTATTAGTGTTGGAAATTTCCAACATAATTCCGGGGGAGAATTCTCGGGTCGCAGTGCAATGTTGAGTACTGACGTACCTATCCCGAAGTTAGTATTAATGTTAGTATGTTAGTACACACATAACGGATGTCCCGTAATTGTCAAGGACATACAAGAATTTTAAGTCTTGTAAAGAAACTCATGTTGAATGAAACATGGTATTGTGAATCATCTAAAGTTAATAACTAATAAAGCTTACAATATACTCTGTGACTGGTGTCGCTATGACATGTAACGGTTATGTTACTAAGTCTTAAAGTTTTGCAAACTCATAAATACTCTAGATGAAATAATGTTATAGTTGATAGCCTATACAAACAAATTAAGGATTAAATCATACAATTTAAAGTAACTGAGAATCCACTGTGAGGCGAATGTCTTGGGTCATTGTGACTTGTAACTGATTTGCTACCTGACATCACAATACAGCATCATCATGATTACATAAATTGGATGGGAAATTGTTTTGCTCTTAGTCAGAGCTATAATAGGCTTGTAGTTTCCGTTTGCATTGTTGAGCAGCTGCTCTAGTGGGGCGGGTGCTTGGTGGAACAGAATTGAAATATTAGATGATTAAGTTATCTGCAATCAGGAACTCTCTAAAGCTTACAATAAACTCAACTACTAGGGTCGCGGTGACATGTAATGGTGTATTACGTAGTTACTGAATTGTAGGTAAACTCAGAAAAAGTTCCTAAGAACTGATAACATTATTGTATAAGTTGTATTCTACATTATTATACAGTAAAGTATTATTGGGTCATTCAAGATCAAGGAGACTTTGACACTACAGTAAGGTCACTGACTAGGGTCGCTGTGACTTGTAACTATTGAGTTACTAGACAATAACATCACGCAGCATCATGATCCACCCCAAAATCAAATGAGGAAATTTAATTTAATATGTACTGCCGTGCAGTAGTCATTCTGACTGACGGTATAACTAAGTTGCTAACTAGCTAAAATAGTGTAATATTAGAGAACTGAAAGGGTTTGTTCATTAAAATCAAGGAAGATTCTGAGTCGACAGTGAGATTAGTAGCCTAGTCATTCTAACTTATGAGCTAATTGAATTGCAGCTCATAGGCTTGACACTGTAAACTTATTAATACATCCTCAACCTTTAGATGAAAATTGAGTTTATTAAATCAGTCTCTTTAAGTACAGTCAACTGTAATTAATTGTGAGTACAGACTAGGCTAGTACTCAGTTGACACTAACTGAAGTCCCTAAACCTACCTAAATAAATGGTTTAAATTTCTAACCTACCTAAGTAGAGGACTAAGCTAATTGTGATAACTCACTAATTCTTAGTGGAGTTACTCTAGCTAAATTGTGAGCAGTAAATGTACTCAAATTAACATTGTGAGCTGTATTGAGCTCGTTAACAGGTTGAGCTATAATGAGCTCGTTAACATTGTGAGCTATATTGAGCTCGTTAACAGTTAACAGAGTGAACTATATTGAGCTCGTTAACAGTTAACTGGGTGAGCTATATTGAGCTCGAACTAACGAGGTGGAGTATTGTAGCGTTCAATTATCATGGCGAGCAATATTGAGCTCGTATTCGCATGGGGAACAATAAAGCACTCAATTATTACGTTAATTCACAGGTGAGCTGTAAGATCAGCTTGGGTTATTAGTGCAAGATCCTTGTTGAAGAATAGCTAAGCACGGAATCTAGGCAGATTCTCTGGTGAGCAGTGCTCGAATTAGCGCGGGGAGCATTGTATCGTTCAATTATCATGGCGAGCAGTGCTCGTATTAGCATGGGGAACATTATATCGCTCGATTGTTTCGCTAATTCAGGGTGAGTTATATTGAACTCGAATTAACGAGGTGGAGCATTGTATCGTTCAATTGTCATGGCGAGCAGTGCTCGTATTAGCATGGGGAACATTAAAGCGCTCAAATATTACGTTAACTCAAAGCTGAGCTATATTGAGCTCATTAAGCATGTTAAGTAACAATGCTGATGGTTTAATGATAATACATTAAACAAAGGGAAACCTAAGGTTGCTAGAAATTGAATTACTGCCACGATTAATCCTATTCAAAGATAATTTGTAACATTTTCCCAACCTAAACGTTTCACGGGTT
This sequence comes from Procambarus clarkii, assembly GCF_040958095.1. Lineage (NCBI taxonomy): Eukaryota > Metazoa > Arthropoda > Malacostraca > Decapoda > Cambaridae > Procambarus > Procambarus clarkii. The sequence continues at coordinate 36,958,731 of NC_091197.1, read as the reverse complement.
ATTAGTTCTCTGTAGATTCACTTACGTATTGGTAAGTTTGCAAGTTTGTTCGTGCTGCGCTCCTACAATAATTAAGCAGAAACGAAAGAAAAACAACTCAAACAAAAATTGATGCAAGTATTTTTCACTAGCTCTTAGTGCAGAAAACATTGAATTAATAAGGTTTTCTTGGCAAACCTTAAGCGCAGGTATTTTGGACCTTGGTTCCAGTGAATTTATAATTATAGAAGTTGCTTGATGACTTCATAGTATTGCTAAATTCAAGAAATGCTAGATGCATTGAGTGCTAGATTCTCTAGCCTAATATTATTAATTACCTAGGGAGTGCTAGATTATCTAGCCTAATATTATCAATTACCTAGGGTGACTGAGTGTGGTCAATTATTACTTGTCGAGAATAATTCTAGGTCTGCAGTGGATTCAATGGCTTGGTCGCTGTGACTTGTACTTGTTTAGGTACGGACCACTGGTTTCCACTGAGAGCTATGAAACATCTCGGCGAATACTAATTGTACTACATTCAATCTGAGTTTATTACTCAGCTGTGTTTCTCATTTTAGCTGGCTGCTGGAGAATTGGTTTACTGCTGACTAATTTATTATTGTTGACAGGCTTAGGCTTGTTCACATTCAGAACTTTACCAGTAAGTAAGTAGCCACCTGCAGATTGGAGCATATTCATGCCCAATCGTTTAATATGTCCAGTTATGAACTGGTAATAGCAGTCTGCTCCTACTAGTACATCTACATTGTTAAGGCGGTCAGACGTTAACTTGTTGTCAACCAAATTAATTTCACGTTCCTGCAGGAAGTGGGCTGTGTACCCCAGACCCTTAATATTTAGGTCAAAAGGTATTTGATCTACAACAATGGCTTGGACAGCCTTGGCATGACTACCTAGTCGTACAAGCGGTTAAACTACTGAGTATTCATGGGTTCCTCGATCTATCATGAACCCTGACAGGTTTAATTTTACCTGTCTGATTGGTTGTAAATTGAGTGCCTCTGCTGCTTTTTGAATAATGCAAGTTCTCTGGGAACCTTGATCAAATAATCCACGAGTGGTGATCTTGGTTCCTTTGTTCTTTACTTGAAGTTGGGCAGTGGGCAAAGCAGCATCCACTTGGGATGCTTGTGAAATTACGCTGTACACATCTCACACCTTGCAGCACTGTACTGGTGTAGATTCTTTACCTCCTATTCTAGGATTGACATAATTTGTCCTAACTAATTTGCATAGTGCAGCATGATGCTTGCCTCTTCTACACCTATTGCAGGTGTTCAGTGGGGTGTCACAGCTATTAACATTATGTGATTTGAGTCACCTAGTACATTTGTGTAACTGTTTGAGTCGTCTGACTCTTGTGTCTCTATTGGGGTAATTGGTACATTTGTACAGAGAATGTTTTTGATTGCAAAACAAGCATATTCCCCATCCTACAGCTCGTTTAGGGGTTACCGGTTTAGGTAAAACAGTAACTGCAGGTTCTGATGGTTTTGTTGCTTGCATTTGCTTGTTATTGATTCTCTTGTGAGTACTTGGCGTACTCTGGGGAGCAATTACTGGGCTCTTGGGAGTGCTCTTTGGACTATTAGATCTCTTAGGAGCACCTGTGGGGCTCTTGGGCCTTACTGATGAATCAGTGTTTGACTTATTGTTATTACATCGATTATTAGTACCCTTATTACCTGGTGACAGTGTCACTTTAGGAGTTCCAGGTAAGGAAACTGATGTGGGTACAGTTTCGGTGCATTCAGAAGAGGCATTAAGTGCCTGGTTTGCTGAATGATTGCTTATATTGCGCAAACCTGCAAATATATCCTGCATTGACAGGACATTACCATTCTGGTATACATATAATTTATTGAGTGTGTCACCAGACAATTTTCTCTGGATGATAATTTTAGTCATCCACTCAGCAGTTGGGTGATCCACCTCTTTACTGAAGGAATTTAGCAGTGACTCAAGCTGAAAACTAAAGGCTTGTAAAGAGTCAACTGATTGTTCTGGTGGAGATAAATCTAGTAATTGGTGTACAAGGTTTATAACAGTCTTCTCATTGTTAGCACTTACTCTAGAAGGCTGGTGTGAGTAATTATGACCATTACTTGTATTGCTCGAGGTTTCTTGTTTAGCCTCAGCTTTAATTACAGCTTCGGCTGCTGCTGCAGCTTTTGCTTTATCATTTTCTGGTTCAGATTCACTGATTATTACAGCTTCACTAAGAGTTTCATCTACAGCTTCACTTGTCTCTCTGGGTTCCTGTGAGGAGCTAGTTAACTCAGTAGCCTCATGCATTGAATTTATAGAATCCAGGGAACATTGAGAAGAACTGTCTGAAAATTGATCAGCCTCTGTAAATAAATTATTACGTGAAGTTGTATTAGATGAGATGGTAGAAAATGAAGGTTGTACTTCAGTTGTTGATTCTGCATAGTGATCAGTATTGATTAGAGGATTCTCCTCATTTTGAGGTAGCTCATGTATTTCATCTGAGCTGGGTGCTTGCTCGGGTGTAGGTCTACTAAAAAAATGTTCTATCCACTCTGGAACATTTTGTGTCGCAAACACTTTTTTATATTGATCTAACTTGTCTTGAATGATATATTCATAGTCGGCAAGATCAGATTGTATCAGACGCAATTCGTCTGGGTCAGTTTTACTGACAAGGAGTATGTTCCTATAAGACTCGATCATAACCTTTACATGGTCATATTTTAGGCTAGCCACCCTTGTGGAACTTACTAGCCTGAAGACGTCAACTGAGTTAGTTCCTAAACAGTTGTCACATTTGACCAGTAGTTTTGACAGGTGATCTTGAAGACTTCTCAAGATTCTTCCAGTTTTTACTGGAGTAGCCGTTTTGGCTGTAAGTCTGAGCCTGATAGGGCTTATATAGCTACTTGGACAGCTATGGTACTTGCTCCTTTATGTAGAGCAAGTATAATTATTGACAGCCTGATATTTTCTTGAGGCTGATTGTCTTTTTACCTCATTTAGAGGTTAACTACCTACCTAATAATAAGCAACTAAGATTTGAGTGGTACCTTGGTCTCACTACAGGTGTTCCTTAGCTTAGCTCTTCAAAATCAGCCTTGGATGGGTAGTGAACGTACAGTAACACTCAAAGATGTACATATAAATATATAATAAAATATAATTACACAATAAATGGTTAATCCCACCAATTCGGGTCAGCACTACATAAAATAATAATGCACCAGCACTGTCTAACAGTACTAGTTAGGTAATAATCCTACCTATTAATGCAGCTAATGGTGTAGACTGAATTTGTACAAATTTTAGTACCGTGTCAGTCTGAAATATCCTACCTCTGTTGGGTTGGCATAATGACTACAATAAATGTGGTGCAATAATGTGCAAATAGTGCTATGTTTTTGGATTTTGTAATTTTATATAATATATACATTGGTAGAAATTATGTGTATAAGAAATTAAATGAACACAAGAGAATTAATTGTGTTTGGCAAGTATTCTACTGCCGTAAATAATATTTAACTAATGAATGTACTTCCTAATTGTGGAATCTAATGTTATCAGGGTTAGTAATGATTAATTAGTATGGGATCAGTAATTTATATTAGTATAATGGATCCTAAAATGTTATTGAATTCACTGACTTGAGTGAATCAGTAATTATGGATTGAATTTAGGCTATAATGGACAGTCTGCTGACAGCCGTTAATTGAAATATTTGTATAGCCCAATAATGGTTAACACATAATTGGTGTTAGTGATTAATTAATATACAAGTTATGAGCTGTTGCTCCTGGTGACCTGAAGATTCTTACCTCAGTATGAGGTATAGGCCTAAGTGTTGTGGGTAATTGACTGTGTCCCACGAGTGCTACCTTATACATGAGGTATAAGTAGCAAATAAATTGGTGTGAATTAGGCTAACCTATGTGGTACACTGTGGCTAACCTATGTAGACACAATTAATAAATGTGGTTAGTCTAAACTACTTCACACGGTGATTAGTTATTATTAATTAGTATGTATCCGGTTCGAAGTCGACCAAAATGTGGGATATCTGGGGCTTGACTCATTTATTCAATTATTTACTTATTTGATTTAATAAAACGAAGGACCACCCACTTTTGAGAAAAGAGGGAAAACTAATAAAAGTTATCATTAGAATAACACTAGAGAACGAGTGTCTATGGATAATTATTAAAAGGATAATCACTTGAAATAATGAATGGACTGCATGATTAATTAATTAAAGTCAGAGCCCCAAACACCTACATTGGGGGGTATTTCTAGAAATTCATATACATCTAGGAACTAGTGTGGTTCGCCAACAGTTCATTGCTGAGTAAATGATATTATAAATCTAAACTACTGTAGATTCAAATATGTGAACTCAAATTGTGAATATTAATGATTATTAAATAACTGAGCAACAGTCAAAGCAAACACATGAATTACCAATCACCATTTCTGGTAATAATCTCTTCAATGTAATGATCCTACAAAAATTATAAGAAGCAAATCATGTAAATTAAATTTGTACGAAAGGAGTCTTAGCTTTAAGACGATTTCTATAACCTCGTTTCGTCATGCGTCCTTGAGTTCACAGGATCTCCCCAAGAAGGAACTAGAGATGAATAACACGGGTGAAGAGAAACAACTTGATGACTCCTCGCCTACACGCTGAAATCAGAGAGAATTAAGTAGCATTTGAATAGGCTACGTTTTAATTTCAATATTCATGGAAACGGAGGAAATGGCCGAATAGGTACTAACGTTGTATATGGGGTCTTTTCGCTATATAACGACAGACTACTCATAAATATAAAATCTTGTATGATGCATCAAACGAGAATCCTATACTTATCATGAGCATATCGAATACTGAGGTCTGCCGGTCCCAGACGTTCACTGCTGTGTACGTGTGTTTAAGGGTTTTGGCTTCAATTGTTGACGCGTTATTGACTGGCTGGGCACTATAGAACACGTGGATGAGTAACTATTAATTGTTGAACGAGTGTCAGCGTAATTCTTGCCGATAAACTCCTCAGTCGCTACCACGTGTCTCGACACTCTTCACGCCAGGGACCCTCCTCTCGCGCTAGCTGTCGTATAAACAATGGCGTCGCCGCCTCCCTCAACCCACCTCTCGCATTCACCACAAAAATTATTAATCACGAATAATTCCTTTCCACGCAATTATGGATGTAATACATTACTTAGAACGGGGTTGCAATTATAGGGATTTAAATATTATCATATTCTTGTTTTATGGTGTTAAACGGGAAATGGAGATTTCATTTTCTCCATGGCATTCGTACGTAACAGAACGGACTGTTACTACATAACAATTTAGTTAATAACTCTCGGTTTGAGATTATTGGGAGTTATATTATCCGTAAGTAATTATTACACGGAATACTGATGATTTTAGAGAACCACATTCAATTCTCTAACACATTGGTAATACACGTGTCTAACTAGACATAATCTGACGCAATGTTGCTGTTCTATTTCATGAGAATTCTAGCATTAATACGCAGATGCAATGGTTAATTTATGTTGACACTACCGTTAGTAAAATTAGTAACTACTGTAGTTAGTATATAATGATAATGATTTATTATAATACAATAGTAGTTTATTAGTGTTGGAAATTTCCAACAACTTGCCTCCAGAGCGGAGCGTCTGGTAGCAGTTGTGAAAGCTAGTACAATCGCTGTTGGAAGTCCATCCAGGCTGTTGATGACATTGATATAGTGGGTAATGTCGTTGCCTGCTATTTAGTTGGCGAGGTGAGCAGTATGGGTAAAATGGTGATCTTGGTGGAGGCAGCAGGCTGGGCTGTGGTGTGGTCAGACACGGTGCAGTCGGCTGACTTCGGCATCCCCAGGGGCCAGGCAGTGGTGAGGGAGTCAAATGTGTGTTTTCGGGTAAGACTGGGAATTCCGACGAGAGTGGGTTTGCTGGTCGAGATATGACATTGGCGGAAGCGGTGGTTATCATTTTTTGGATTTCCTCCTGCCGGAGGAGAGTCCGGTGAGACCGCAGAGGGCGGGCCATTGCAGAGCATTCAGCGTTGGTGGGAGGATGGGCAGTCTGTGCAGTGGTGGTTCTGGGTGCAGAGGCTGCATCTCTGCACTTGCTCGGTGCACTTCCTGGTGTAGTGGGACAACCCGTGCTCGACTCAAGTCCATTACATCCAGCGGTTGACCCCTGTTACGACCCTGGGTTCTCCAGTGGAAACCAGAGGTCAAAATTGAGCTATTAAACTTTCTAGTAGTACAGTTAAGTGCATCTTGAACGGCAATTGTTTGTATCTTCCCTGCCAGACGTAAGACTATTATTGTTTCTCAAAGAGCATTTAAAGACTGAGCTGGGGGTTGATTATTAAATAATAACATAGGCACCAACTTTGCTTACTAATACTTTCTAATCATTCATAGAGTAACAATACGTTGCATAGGGGAAGATCTTTAATGTGCTTAGCTGCACGATCAATTAGGCTCCTTCCGGCACCACGACATGAGGGAGGCCAGCTGGTCGCTAGGAATTCTCTCTTCTCTGGCTGGTGTTCGTGCGGACTAGACCTACTCTGTGGCTGCACCCCTACTCTTCTCCCTTCTCCTCTTACTTATTTCCCTTACCTGAAGTTCCTGTACCCTTAAGTTAAGTATTATATGGTGTTAAGTGTGCCTACTCTGGTAGTAAATATTGGTGAGACCTGGGGATAGTATTTGCCAGTGTTTTGGGTACCCCTAAGTGTTGTGTTTTGTATTAGGGTACCACATGGTCTCACTACCCTAAGCTGCATCCAGCTTCAGTGCTTATCCAGTAGTACTTTACCCTAGCTTGTTATTAGTGTAAACCTTGTATCCTGCCTAAGTGGACCAAGGCTGTTAACGTAAGATAGTGTGGTAAAGTTATTATTATTATTGTTATTGGTGTGAGTGTATATGGGGGGTTGTTAAGGGGTTAATAAATAAGTACATGAATTACAGAGTATCCCTTCTTCCTATGTGGGAGCGCATTGATCAACCCTTAGACTAACATATATGGTCTAGTAGCAAGTTATTACTACTGTGGATAGTTTATTTTGGGGGCCGGGCCTTTTAGCTCTCCCATATTTGATACTCTTGTCTTCTAACTACCCTTACCCCTTAATAGTACCAGTACCCCATAGAAGCCCCACATCTATTTTTATAACAAGTGGTTGGCCAGTCCGCGAGGAACATTATAAGTGTAAAAAATTAGATTCTTGAGTGCCAAAATTAAAATTTTTTGTTTTCCGCAGAACGGTTGTGTGCTAGCCTAGGGTCCAGCTCATCTAGCAAAGGACATTCTTGCACTGACTGGACACCCAGCTGGATCCCTTCACGATTAAGGTTAGTGTGGCCTTGTGTTAGGGGCCGTGCAAATTTTTTTTTTTTTTTTTCCAATTTTTATTTTTTAATTTTTTCTTTGGCTGGGAGCTAAAATTATTAGTGATGTCTTCTGAAATGCAAAGACTGGCAAGGGAGCCTTCAGTGGTAGAGATAAAGAAACTTAAAAAGTCTAATTTAGTATTGTTAGGCCAGGAATTTGGCCTAGAATTAAATGACGCGGATAAAAAGTGGACTTTGGTGAATGAAATATTACAACATTGTATTGATGAAGAACTATTGGCAAGTGATACACCTTTATGCCAGCCTAGCCAAGCAGAAAGTGCAACTCATAGGGATAGAGAATTAGCTTTAGAGTTAGCAAAAATAAAATTAGAGGAGCAAAAACTCAAAACCGAGGAGGCTAGAATTAGAGCGAATGCCACTGGACCTCCACCTGCCGGGGATTCAAACCCCAGGCATTATGAGAAAAAGCATAATTTGCCTGAATTTTCCGAGTCAGACCCTGAAAGGTTTTTCAACCATTTTCAGAGATTGGCCATGTCCATGAACTGGCCAAAGGAAGAGTGGGTGAAAATCCTACAGGGAAGACTTAGGGGTAAAGCACAAGATATTTTTATAAACATGCCTGACGACGAGTGTTTCGAATATGATAAAGTCAGGGAATGTATTTTGCGGGCATATGAAATTACTCCTGAAGCTCACCGCCAAGTTTATCGTAACCTTAGGCCTACTCACAACCAACCGCTCACTAAATTTGTGAATGATCAAATTCGATTATTTGATAGATGGATTCGTTCGGCGAAAGCCGAAACATACGAGGCTCTCAGGAACTTAGTTTTAATGGAGCATTTTATAGATATTATGCCAGAGAGCGTATCACATTACATTAGAGGAAGGGTAGAGGTAAATTCTAAAATAGGGGATTTGGCCAAGTTGGCAGAAAACTACCAATTGGCGGGCAAAAGGCCCAATAAAAATAATTATACCCCACAGAGCAGCAAAACTTATACCCACAGCCAGTCCAGACCAGCTCATTCTAACCCTTTACCTAATGCACCTTCTGTTTCAGACATAACTAACCCTGTTAAAGTGTCTAGCCCAACGGCACCTAAAGGTGAACCGAAGGGTAATTCTGTTAGTAATGTCTCTTCTCCCCGACGTTTTTGTGGTCACTGTAATCGTTCAAACCACAATATTAGCCGTTGTTGGCAACTGTACCCAGAAAAAAGACCCAATGCTCTAGTTGTGACACAGGGCTTGAGGCCTTCGGAAGGGTTAGGGAGTAAGACCTCCAACCCACAGTGGTTGGACTTGCTTACCCCATTCTTATCGAAAGGGAGACTACTTTTGTCTGAGGGTTCTTCCTGGAAGGACGTGGTGATCTTCCGAGACACCGGTGCCATCCAGACTTTAATTTTAGAGAGTGCGTTGCAAGGTGCCAACACTCTCGACACTGGAGAGGTGGTACTGGTCGAGGGTGTCACTAGTGATACTCGAGCAGTACCCCTCCATAAGGTTACCCTGGAATCTGATTTCCACAAGGGTGTTTGTACAGTCGGAGTCACTTCATACCTACCTTTCCCTAATGTTGATGTAATAGTTGGTAATGATTTAGCAGGGGATAAGGTAGGGGACTCCAGACTGCCTATTATGTTGCCTACCCCTAAGGTTTGCCTGGATCCACCCGCCGCAGAGGATAATGTTGTGTACCCTGCGTGCGCGGTGACCAGGTCTATGGGACTTAAATGTAAGGGCAGCCCTGTGCTTGCCAAGGTGGTAAATCCCGAGGTCACGAGGAGCTTTCCGAGTGGTGAAAACCAAGTGGACCTCGCGGACACATTCATGGCCCGACTCGATGACGTGGCCGAGGACATTGTGGAGAGCCTGCCACCGCCATCTACAGAGAGTAGTGGGGAGGTGGAGGAGAACACTGTTGAGCCTCGGCCAATGGCATCTGACCAAGGCCTAGATGCCTCCTTGAGTGAGTTACAGAAAGCTGACCCCACTCTTGCAGATTGTCATGAGACAGCTGTCTCTATGGAGGAAATTGTAGACGCAGCAACTGGGTACTACTACAATGATTGGATTTTGATGAGAAAATGGAGACCACAGAGTGCTCCCTTGTCAAATGAGTGGGAGGTAGTCCACCAGGTTATGGTGCCGACCTGCTATAGAGAAAGAGTTTTGGCAGCTGCTCATGATGATCCTATGGGGGGACATCAAGGTATAAATATTACGTATCACAAAATTTTAAAGTATTTTTTCTGGCCCAAGCTGAAAAGCGATGTGGCAAAATTTTGTAATGCGTGTATTGTTTGTCAACTGGTTGGGAAACCAAACCAGACTCCACCTAAAGCTCCTCTAAAGCCTATTGTCGTGCCAGAGGAACCATTTTCTCATGTGGTAATGGACTGTGTTGGACCATTACCTAGAACTAAGTCTGGTAATATTTACCTAATCACAATGATGTGTATCACTACTCGTTACCCAGAGGCTTTTGCTGTAAGGAACATCCGAGCAAAAACTGTTGTTGCTCGTATGTTGCAATTTTTTTCCACTTTTGGACTGCCTCGGGTCGTGCAAAATGACAATGGTACTAATTTTAAGTCTGATGTTTTTGAGCAATTTTGTAAGGAACATGGAATAACTCATAAGGTTTCCAGCCCATACCATCCACAGAGTCAGGGGGTAATTGAACGTTTCCATCTAACTCTGAAGCAGATGTTGAAGACATCGTGCGAGAGTTCCCACACCTTCTGGGATGAGAATTTACCGTATGTTTTGTTTGCGGCTAGAGAGGGATTACAAAGTTCACTGGGCTGTTCTCCTTTTGAGTTAGTCTTTGGCCATAAAGTTCGTGGACCCTTGCAAATGTTACAGGAGAATCTGTTAGGGAACGTAACGTTAACCGAAGGTTCGGCTTTCTTTGCGCAACACCACCAGAGACTCAAGGACTGCAAGGCGGCTGCATTAAAGTATCTTGGCAAGGCCCAAGAAAAGATGAAAGAACGTAATGATGCTAAATCTAAGTTACGGGTATTTCAGCCTGGCGACCCTGTCCTGGTATTAAAGCCTCGACTAGGGAACACTATGTCCCACAAGTACGAAGGCCCCTACATTGTGACAGAAAAGACTGGGGACCTCACGTACAAAGTGAGGCACTCTGACAAACGTAACCAGGTAATGCTCATACATGTAAATCGACTGAAGAAGTTCCAGGGCCCCAGGCCCATTGCACTAACCAATGTTTCCATTTCCAGTGAGAGAGGGGATGATTGTTCTGGGGACCCAACTAATCTCATTTTCAATAATTCTAGTTCTGTGAATGCTGTGGAGGAGGGACTGTCCCATTTGCAGATGGCCCAACGTGAAGAGGTGCAGTCGTTGGTTGATGAATTCTCCAGTCTGTTCGGGGAGGTCCCGACCCAGACTGATGCCATTTGCCATGATGTCGAGTTGACGGACTACACTCCCATTCGCCTTCAACCCTATCGGATGAGTCCAGAAAAGAAGGCCATCGTACGGAAGGAGGTCGACTTCTTGCTCCAGCACGGCCTCATCCGGCCGAGCCAGGGCTCTTGGTGCTCGCCCTGCCTTTTGGTCCCCAAACCCGACGGCTCCTGGCGATTATGCACCGACTATCGGCAGCTCAACAAGGTGACCATTGTGGATGCCTATCCGCTGCCCCTCCTCGAGGACTGCATCGACGAGTTGGGAAATGCCAAGTACGTTTCGAAATTCGACCTCTCGAGGGGGTATTATCAAATCCCACTCACTGAACGTGCTAAACAGCTAACGGCGTTTGTGACACCCGAGGGTGTTTTTGAGTATCAAGTGTTACCGTTCGGCTTGCGTAATGCTCCGGCCACATTCCAGAGACTCATGAACTCTCTACTCGCTAAGGTGCCAAATTGTCGGGCGTATTTAGATGATATCGTGCTGTTTGACAGTAATTGGGCTGACCACATAGCTAGGTTACGCCAGTTGTTTGCCATCTTGAAAAGGGCAAATCTTACCTTAAATGCTAAAAAGTGTCATTTTGGCCAAGGCACAGTGACGTACCTCGGTTATGAAGTGGGCCAAGGAAAAGTGTTACCTCGGCAAGATAAAATCAGTGCCATTCTGGAGTATCCAGTACTAAAGTCTAAAAAGGACGTTCAAAGATTTATCGGTATGTGTGCGTACTATCGACGTTTTTGTCAGAACTTTTCCAGTGTTGCCACTCCTCTCACAGACTTGTTGCGGAAAGCCGTTAAATTTAAGTGGTCATCAGACTGTGCAGAGGCATTTAAAATTTGAAATTGATCTTAGCTTCCGCCCCAGTGCTTGCTAGTCCAAGGTTCGACCGACCGTTTAAAATTCATGTTGACGCGTCTGACTCGGGTGCTGGTGCAGTGTTGTTGCAAACTGGGGATGATCAGGTGGAACACCCAGTATATTTTTACTCTGTGAAATTCGACAAGGCGCAACGCAATTATTCAGTGGTAGAAAAAGAGGCGTTGGCGCTAGTGTTAACATGTAAAAAGTTCGAAGTTTACCTCACAGGTAATATAGTGGAAGTGTACACGGACCATAACCCACTAGTCTTCCTGACTCAGATGAAGGGTAAGAATAAACGCATCCTCAGGTGGGCATTGTACCTACAGGACTTCAATCTTTCCATTACCCACCTACCGGGCAGACTCAACGTGATAGCCGACGCTCTGTCCCGGTTGCCTGAATAACATTCATCTGAGCCACAGAAAGCCATTTACCAACTGTCATGCTTTAGTTAATTTTTTTTAGGTTCTCCTGTGACATTAAATATTCCGTGTCCAATTTATTTACTTCCCTGTTCTCCAGATCTTTAGCCCCTGCTATTGCTTTGCTCTTCAACAAGTCACTTGAACTCCAAACCTTTCCAGATATTCTAAAAAAAAGCGAGAGTAACGCCTGTCCACAAATGTGGTGACCCCACAGATGTTAACAACTACAGACCTATATCAATCCTGCCAAACTTGTCAAAAATTTTTGAAAAACTTATATACAAGCAGCTTTACTCATATCTAGCCAAACTCAATATACTTAGCCCTTGCCAATATGGCTTCAGACCCAAAAAAAGCACTAACGATGCACTTATTAGTATGCTTAACTCGATTCATACAGCTCTTGATAAAAAGGAGCTCCCTGTTGGGTTATTTGTGGACCTGCGTAAAGCTTTTGATACTGTCAACCACCAAAACCTTCTTCTTAAATTACATCATTATGGAGTCAGAGGACACTCCCTACAATACCTCGAGTCCTACCTTACTGACAGGCTCCAATATGTTTCTGTGAATAATACAATTTCTCCCACCCTACCCATCAACATTGGTGTTCCTCAGGGCAGCATACTTGGCCCTCTCCTCTTTCTCATCTACATTAATGACCTTCCAAATGCCTCCCAACACCTCAAACCAATTCTATTTGCTGACGACACAACCTTCATTTACTCCAGTCCTGACCCTCTTGCTCTAAATGCCACAGTAAATACTGAGCTAAATAAAGTCCATCTTTGGCTAACTGCCAACAAACTCACCGTTAACATTGACAAAACCTTCTATATTCTGTTTGGCAATAAATCCTCTAGTCTTATAAATCTCAAAATAAACAATACCCAAATTTGTAACAAATTAGATGGCAAATTCCTTGGCATTCTCATTGACCACAAGCTGAATTTCCAGGGACACATTCTAAATATATTAAAAAAAGTTTCAAAAACTGTGGGCATTCTTTCTAAGATCAGATATTATGTACCACGCCCTGCTCTGGTGACTCTCTATTACTCCCTTATCTATCCTTATCTCAACTATGGTATTTGTGCTTGGGGTTCTACTACCCAAAATCACTTACGTCCTCTAATTACCCAACACAAAGCCGCTATTAGAACAATATCCAACTCTGGCCCCAGACATCACTCGGTACCCCTACTCAAATCTCTTAATATGTTAGATATTAAGTCACTGCACATTCTCTCATGTGTATTATACATATATAAAACGCTAAACTATAATGCCAATCCTGATCTTAAAAGCTTCATAGAAGGTTGTAACAGAACCCATGAGCACCACACCAGAAATAAATACAGTTTTGATATTCCTAGAGTACGTCTTAATCAAACTAGAAATGCTCTGCAAATCAAGGGGCCCAGAATGTGGAATGACCTTCCCAACCATGTTAAAGACTGTACCTCTCTCAACCAGTTTAAGATAAAAACTAAACACTACCTAATAAATTCCCTGTAATCTACCTCACTCCTCTATTGTCAACCCATGTCTGTTATTTTCTTTTTTTTTCTTTTTTTTTAATCAACACTGTTTGTCAACCTATTGTATTTGTGCTGCTTTTTCAGTCATGTTCCCCCTTTTTTTTTATCTTTATTTGTATTTGTTCTCAACATCTTTTATTCTTTATGCTCAATTAGTATTAAGTTCTAGATATTAATGTTTTTCTTGCCCGAAACGCATTGCGTAATAGTGGCTTTAGGCATTGTATGTACTAGCTCTATCTATATATCAATCCATTAATGTAACATCACTTGTATGTATATACCTTACCTGAATAAACATCTGAATCTGAATCTGAATCTGAATCTGAATCTGAATTTTTTTGTGTATGTTTTTTTTTCTTTCAGAGAACTCCTTTGTATTTTTTTTTTCAGAGAAATTGTTTTTGATTGATTTTTTGTTTTTGTCATATGTTTTTTCTTTTTATTCTCTGTATACTTTTACAAAAAATATGACTACTATTCTAGTAGTCACATTTTTTTTTCTCTGAAGGGGGGAGGAGTGTTACGACCCTGGGTTCTCCAGTGGAAACCAGAGGTCAAAATTGAGCTATTAAACTTTCTAGTAGTACAGTTAAGTGCATCTTGAACGGCAATTGTTTGTATCTTCCCTGCCAGACGTAAGACTATTATTGTTTCTCAAAGAGCATTTAAAGACTGAGCTGGGGGTTGATTATTAAATAATAACATAGGCACCAACTTTGCTTACTAATACTTTCTAATCATTCATAGAGTAACAATACGTTGCATAGGGGAAGATCTTTAATGTGCTTAGCTGCACGATCAATTAGGCTCCTTCCGGCACCACGACATGAGGGAGGCCAGCTGGTCGCTAGGAATTCTCTCTTCTCTGGCTGGTGTTCGTGCGGACTAGACCTACTCTGTGGCTGCACCCCTACTCTTCTCCCTTCTCCTCTTACTTATTTCCCTTACCTGAAGTTCCTGTACCCTTAAGTTAAGTATTATATGGTGTTAAGTGTGCCTACTCTGGTAGTAAATATTGGTGAGACCTGGGGATAGTATTTGCCAGTGTTTTGGGTACCCCTAAGTGTTGTGTTTTGTATTAGGGTACCACATGGTCTCACTACCCTAAGCTGCATCCAGCTTCAGTGCTTATCCAGTAGTACTTTACCCTAGCTTGTTATTAGTGTAAACCTTGTATCCTGCCTAAGTGGACCAAGGCTGTTAACGTAAGATAGTGTGGTAAAGTTATTATTATTATTGTTATTGGTGTGAGTGTATATGGGGGGTTGTTAAGGGGTTAATAAATAAGTACATGAATTACAGAGTATCCCTTCTTCCTATGTGGGAGCGCATTGATCAACCCTTAGACTAACATATATGGTCTAGTAGCAAGTTATTACTACTGTGGATAGTTTATTTTGGGGGCCGGGCCTTTTAGCTCTCCCATATTTGATACTCTTGTCTTCTAACTACCCTTACCCCTTAATAGTACCAGTACCCCATAGAAGCCCCACATCTATTTTTATAACAACCCCACAGACGCATTCTTAAATTTTTACATGCTGTTCATTCTAAACGGGAATTTTCTCAAATATGAATTAATATTATAAGATATTAGCATGTTGTGCATATATAGGTGTAGGTTAGGTTAGATTAGGTGTTTAGGTTCTGTTGGCGATTATATGTATTTGTAGTACGTGGGTGAAGCATTTATAGCATTGTGGTTCGAACAAAATTCGTCAGTGAAGCAATTGTTCCAGAAGTGTTCAAACGTCTTCAGTTGTGAGTCGTGTGTAAACCGTTTTTCATTCATAAGCGTTCCAAAGTCACTTGGGTGGGTGGTATGGTGATTCCTGCACACTTAAGTCCGTAGTCTGTTGTGTGGATCGCTGCGGTGGTTGTGGTGAATGGTACCTTCAGTGTTACTCTGCTGATGACATAGGCATTAGAGATAGTTTTTACCGCTACCGCTGTGAGCGTCGGGTTCTGTTCGTTGATGTTGGAGAGGATGTTGTTGTCGTCGCGGTCGGTGATCCATGTGCTGATATTCCTAGTGAACACGGTCCTGTCCGCCAGGTAGCATCGTTGTGGAGTGAGGGTTGATACCGGCGTCATGTAGGGTGGTCGTGGCGGTGGTGGTGAATATCTTCTCAAGGTCCGAATCACTAGAGCAGAGCAGGTGAACATCTTCTATTGAACAAATCCACAAGGGCTGTGACGATGGTTCCATAGACCCTCTCTTGTCTCCAGGATGTCGGCCAGTGAGATGTTGGCGGGAGAGATTTGGGCTAAAATCTCGGCGGTGGACCTTGACCGTATGCATCATGGTGCTGTTGGGTCCTGGACCATAGGATCCATATATTATATCCCTAAGAAACTTCAATCTATCCAGTCTAAAATGGAGCATAGCAAACAATGTTATTATTTAACTGAGGGCCACTAACACAAGTGGCCTCAACGAGGACAGGAAGTCAGCGGGATGTCATAGCTGAACCATTTGCCTTATGATCTTTTCCAATTGCATTTTAAAATTTTACAGTTTTGCCATTTATAACTTCGGTGGGTAGACCATTCCATGGGTTAAATATTTTACAAATACACACAAATTTATTTTTTTTATTTCCACAAAAAATACTACAATATTGGTAATATAACTGTTCTCGACCTCCGAATTAAACAAAATGATAATACTAGTACTTTAAAAATAATATAGTTTTTTTTATAAATACAAAAAGATAAAAATTTATACAAAAAGATAATTTATTTATAGTTATATTTTATGTATATGCTCAGCTAGTTGTGCTTGCGGGGGGGGGGGGGGTGATATTTGGCGCTTTGGTCCCGCCTCTCAACTGTCAATCAACTGGTGGTCAGAGTAGTATTGAAATTTAGGACTAGCACCGTGCACAAGACTTTTAGGATGGCGTGCAAAGTACGTAGACTTTACTGTGAAAAGTGACGTTCAAAGCCTGTAGATTTTATAGTGAAAAGTGTCGTACAAAAAGGCACCGACCTGAAAGTACTAGTATAAAAAGCTATGATTTATTCAGATCTGAAACCTATATCTATGAGCAGCACAAAACGTCCACTAGACTGTGCGACACAGTGGTTGCAAGGATCAGGTTGGGTTACCGTTACTTGTGGCAGGTGGCTGCAGGTGACGGGTCTCCCAATCCTGAGCACTCCAGTTGCAAACTCTGTGAGCAGGAACTACGGCACGATCTCCCGCAATACATCACTGAATGCCCAGTTATTAGACCTTTCAGACCAATTGGCATGAGGTACCTGGAGCTTTGCAATTACTTTATTCACTCTCGTATTCTAGAAGATATCCTCACAGTGTACCCAAAATTTGCCAGTGCAGGTTACTAACATATGGCCCTGTATGACTAACCATCCTGCGAGATGGGGACTTTTATTACCACTGCTACCTTATTCAATCTTGTGTTGATGATATCCTCAAAATGCTCTCGGAGTGTGCCAGTGCAGACTGCCTATCACATGCTTCTGTATGACTAACCATCCTGTGTGATGGGGAATTTAGAGCATCACATAGTTAGCTTTTTTGACACACTGTACTCCACTTCATATAGTCTAGGGTAGCTGCACTAATGCAGATGTACCTAATGTATAAATAATAATAATAAAAAGGCATAGACTTTTTTAAAATTGTTGTTGAAATCCTGTATAGTAAAATGAGGAGAGCAATTCCCTTAGACTTAAAGTATCAAATCTCTTAGGTATAAATTAATCCCATGGGGAGAGTTTATTTTGGAATAATTATAGACTTAAAAGAGGAGTACACATCCTGTAGGCTTAAATGAGTGGATATGTGCAAACCCCTTAGACTTAAATGAGAAACAGAGGTGAGTTACCCATAGAGAAGATTACTGTCAATAAATACCTAGTACTACTACCAGTACCAGGAGTTCCACCAGCACTACCACTACCACTATCATCTACAGTACGTGTCAACCTTTTGATGTGAGCATAATGAATAAATCTAAGTGTGGGCACCTCGGCAAGTAGTATATCTCAGTTTGGAAATTTACGTTAGACACAAATCATAGCATATACTACATTAAGAGAAAGTCATACTACAATTAGAACATATTTACCCATAATTAAGAAATTTATCATTTGTTTCCCCACCACTACTTGGACGTAACTTGTCAAACAACTACTACACAAGCATGGGAGAGTGAGAGACAACAACAACATTTCACTCACCTGTAGGTACCACCAGCACTACCTCCTTCACCTCCTGCTACCAGCACACTGCCACCACGATTACGCTGGCTACCAGGTCCACCCTCTGCGACCACCCCTCCACCACCACTACTACTACTACCACCCCTACCAGTGTCATCTACCGAGTGAGTCAATCTGCTCCCACCGTCCCTTGCTGAGAGGATAATGGTCAAATCTAATTAACTTTTGCGCACCTCGCCAAATAATCCATCTCAGTTGGGAAATAAACCTTACACACACACACACATAATAACTCACACATAATAACTCATACTACATTAAGAGCAAGTCATAATTGTAGAAAGATGGGGAAATATCAAGGATAAAAGACAAAGAGAGAAAGAAGATAGAGAGAGAGATTAACAGGCTCTACCAATATACCGTCTCCCTCAGCAGCTAATATTATTAAGCATTTTGTCACAAACTATTTATCTTCGCACATCTCAGTAGGGGGCTTTCCACTAATAGGGAGATTTATCTTACATTCCACATTAAGCGACGTAGAGAAAGAAAGAGAGAGAGAGAATGAATGAATTAAGAGTGAAAGGTTACTACCTCTTGTCAACCAGTATCCATCACTACTTCCCGTTCATCCCTCAAACTAGGCTAAATAGCGCTATTCCCTATTTATTATTTATTGTCTATTACCATTCACTTATCTTGCCATCCATCAGGGTGTTATCCTTGGAACTTCCCTTCCATCTATATACCCCCGCTCTCGCACAAGACAGTACGTGTATGACTTATTGCTTACAGTCACTATTTGGCTGGTTAATTAGTACATATGTGGTATATGACAAGTTATATATTTTGTTTTTAAGGTACAAACTCTTCCTAAAAATTTGCTAAAAATCAGTTTTAATATTAGGAATTTCATTTTCAGTTTTATTAAATAATAGAGATTATATAAAATATTTAACAATATCCTGAGTTACTTTACAATTTATTTATATATTTTGGTTTTGTTTTATTATCTTTATACAACTGTAATATCAATATAGGTATAGGTTGAGTACTAATTGTAATTAAGAAGCAATAATATGCTTATCCTAATATACTAATAAGGTTAGGTTAGGTCGGTGTTTTCTATTCAGTGTTTCAAGGTAAACTCAAGTATTCATAATAAATTAGGATGTTACATATGCACTTGTTAATATGCCAATATTGACTATAAGCAAGTGCGATAACGAGTTGCAATGCTATGCGGGTAGCCATACCGTTGCTTGAACGGTATGGTCTCTCTCTAGACCAAACACAAATATGAAAAAAAACTTAGGATTGTCCTAGTTACAAAGGAAGTAGTTAAGAGGTACTCGTCAGTGCTTTCCAGTATATTAAGAAAAGCAAAACTTTCCTATTATGAGAGTAGATTCAAAGAAACAAACGGCAACATGAAAAACACATGGAAGCCATATCTAACACCCTAGGAACTAAACAACACACATAACCAGATAAAACTCTCCAAGGATGGTTAAACACCTGCGACATATTGAGACAATGTGTAATATAGCGGTTGGCACAGTGTGAAAATGGATGTATAGTGTAGAGGTCAGACAGAGCATGTGCATCTACTATGTTAACACCTTGCTATATGTAACAGGTTGCCGAAGTGAGCTTCACAGTCTCCAGGTGGCGTCTGTCTCCATCAAACTCACACCTGCAGGTGGAGGTGAGTCCAAGGAGCAGTGTACACAAGTTATAGCTGAGATGGTGCAGGGTACACAAGTTATAGCTGAGATGGTGCAGGGTACACAAGATATAGCTGAGATGGTGCAGGGTACACAAGTTATAGCTGAGATGGTGCAGGGTACACAAGATATAGCTGAGATGGTGCAGGATACACAAGATATAGCTGAGATGGTGCAGGGTACACAAGTTATAGCTGAGATGGTGCAGGGTACACAAGATATAGCTGAGATGATGCAGGGTACACAAGATATAGCTGAGATGATCCAGGGTACACAAGATATAGCTGAGATGGTGCAGGGTACACAAGTTATAGCTGAGATGGTGCAGGGTACACAAGATATAGCTGAGATGGTGCAGGATACACAAGATATAGCTGAGATGGTGCAGGGTACACAAGTTATAGCTGAGATGGTGCAGGGTACACAAGATATAGCTGAGATGGTGCAGGGTACACAAGTTATAGCTGAGATGATGCAGGGTAAACAAATTATAGCTGAGATGGTGCAGGGTGCACAGGTTATAGCTGAGATGGTGCAGGATACACAAGTTATAGCTGAGATGGTGCAGGGTAAACAAATTATAGCTAAGATGGTGCAGGGTACACATGATATAGATGAGATGGTGCAGGGTACACAAGTTATAGCTGAGATGGTGCAGGATACACAAGATATAGCTGAGATGGTGCAGGGTACACAAGTTATAGCTGAGATGATGCAGGGTACACAAGATATAGCTGAGATGGTGCAGGATACACAAGATATAGCTGAGATGATGCAGGGTACACAAGATATAGCTAAGATGGTGCAGGGTACACATGATATAGATGAGATGGTGCAGGGTACACAAGTTATAGCTGAGATGGTGCAGGGTACACAAAAGATTTTTCAGCCATTGGTTTCCAATCGAAATGGGTCATTAACGTTACTATAATTGCCGTCGCTGAATGTCATGTCCCTGCTTAAGCGTTTGAGAGGTATAGTCCCTCCCTGCCCTGTGTCAGTGTTCATCCTGTGGTAGTTGCATCGTTAACGTGTGTTTGTAACTCACTTGGCGTGTTGCAGCTGACGTTGCTAATGGACCTGCTAGACAGCTACCCGCCCTTCAGCGTCAACGGCTTCTATGTCCTCTCTAAGGCCAGACTTGTCGATGTGAGTTGACTCCTTGTTCCAGTGTTTCTCAGGCTTTTTACCCTATTGTCCCCTTTCTGTTATCTTGTTCACTTTAATCATTAGAGGCGATTGCTTTACATAATGAAAACTTAAAAGACATTTTACATTGTTAATAATAATTCACTGTGAGGCTTGTACATGATGTTTTGCTGCTGCTCACAGTGTTTTCCTTGGTATTGTGAGTGTTGCCCTGATGTGTCCTCTCATGTATCTTTTCTACTTCTTATGTGTCCTCGCGTGCACGTATCTGTTCTACTTCTTATGTGTCCACGCGTGCATGTTGCTGTTCTACTTCTTATGTGTCCTCGCGTGCTCGTATCTGTTCTACTTCTTATGTGTCCTCGCGTCCATGTGTCTGTTCTACTTCTTATGTGTCCTCGCGTACACGTATATGTTCAGCTTCCTATGTGTCCTCGCGTACACGTATATGTATATGTTCAACTTCTTATGTGTCCTCACGTGCGTGTATCTGTTCTACTTCTTATGTGTCCTCACGTACACGTATATGTTCAGCTTCCTATGTGTCCTCACGTACACGTATATGTTCAGCTTCCTATGTGTCCACGCGTGCACGTATCTGTTCTACTTCTTATGTGTCCTCGCGTGCATGTGTCTGTTAAACTTCTTTTCTGTGTCAATATTTTGACACAGGAAATGTGGTTAATGACTGCAGTCAATAACCGCATTTTTATTTTATGCAGTCCCCATGGTCTAGTGGTAAGACGCACGCCAGGCGTTTCGCGAGCACTTTGTTCTGGGTTCGTATCCTGGCCGGGGAGGATTTACTGGGCGTCAGTCACTAACTGTAACCTCTGTTTAAACAACAGTAAAATGGGTACCTGGTTGTAAAGCGATTTGGCGGGTCGTATTCCGGGGAACATAGGATTAAGGCCCCCCCCCCCACCTGAAATGCATGAATGCATATAAACATGTAAACATATAAATATATATATATATATATATATATATATACATTAATATAAACATATAAATGCATATAAACATGTATATAAAAAAATAAAAATCTCCTCCACTTTCCCAGAAACTGCCAATTCCACCCAATAGGCTAACAAGCCTGGCAAGGCAGTATCCTTTTAAAAGCCATCGAACTTGTGCACAAAATAAGTCTAATGTGCAGCTCTCCATTATCATTACTTCATTATCACTATCAAAAAGTTTCTCACAATTGCAGTGTGATTTAATTTTATTTTTATTATTATCATATTTTTTAACTATTACCAATGATTCATGAGGAGCTGGAGTATATATTGCGGTGGGAGATGCTATATATATGTAAACTAAATGACGGAGGAATATGACACACTGATGGCGGTGCATGACACAATGATGGCGGTGCATGACACAATGATGGTGGTGTATGATGCAATGATAGTGGTGTATGAACAATGATATTAGTGTACGACACAATGATGCGGTGTATGACACAAAGATGGTGGTGTATGATGCAATGATAGTGGTGTATGAACAATGATATTAGTGTATGACACAATGATGCGGTGTATGACACAAAGATGACGGTGCATGACACAATGATATCGGTGTATGACGCAATGATAGTGGTGAATGACACAATGATGGTGGTGAATTGCAGAATGATGGCAGTGCATGACACAATGATGGTGGTGTATGATGCAGTGATAGTGGTGTATGACACAATGATGGTGGTGTATGACACAATGATAGAGGTGTATGACACAATGATAGTATTGTATGATGCAGTAATGGTCGTGTATGACACAATGATGGTTATGTATGTCATAATGATGGTGGTGTATGACACAATGATGGTGGTGAATGACACAATGATGGTGGTGTATGACACAATGATGGTGGTGTATGACACAATGATGGTGGTGTATGACACAGTGATGGCCGTTTATGACACAATGATGGTGGTGTATGACACAATGATGGTGGTGTATGACACAATGATAGTGGTGTATGACACAATGATGGTGGTGGTGTATGATGATATGATGGTGGTGTATGTCACAATGATGGTGTATGACACAATGATGGTGGTGTATGACACAATGATGGTGGTATATGACACAATGATAATGGTGTATGACATGATAATAGTGGTGGATGACACAATGATGGCGGTGTATGACACAATGATGGCAGTGTATGACACAATGATGGTGGTGTATGACACAATGATGGTGGTGTATGATGCAATGATGATAGTGTATGATGCAATGATGGTGGTGTATGATACAATGATGGCCGTGTATGACACAATGATGATGGTGTATGACACAATGATGGTGGTGTATGACACAATGATTGTGGTGTATGACGTAATGATGGTGGTGAATGACACAATGATGGTGGTGTATGACACAATGATAGTGATGTATGACACAATGATGGTGTATGACACAATGATGGTGGTGTATGACACAATGATAGTGGTGTATGACACAATGATGGTGTATGACACAATGATGGTGGTGTATGACACAATGATAGTGGTATATGACACAATGATGATGGTGTATGACATGATAATAGTGGTGGATGACACAATGATGGCAGTGTATGACACAATGATAGCAGTGTATGACACAATGATGGTGGTGTATGACACAATGATGGTGGTGTATGAAGAAATGATGATAGTGTATGATGCAATGATGGTGGTGAATGACACAATGATGGCCGTGTATGACACAATGATGATGGTGTATGACACAATGATGGTGGTGTATGACATAATGATACTGGTGTACAACAAAATAATAGTGGTGTATGACACAATAATAGTGGTGTATGACACAATGATGGCGGTGTATGAGACAATGATGGCAGTGTATGACACAATTATGGTGGTGTATGACACAAAGATGGTGGTGTATGACACAATGATCGTGGTGTATGACACAATGATGGTGGTGTATGATGCATTGATGGTTGTGTATGACACAATTATGGTGGTGTATGACACAATAATGGTGGTGAATGACTCAATGATGGTGATGTATGACACAATGATGGTGGTGTATGACGCAATGATGGTGGTGTATGACACAATGATGGCCTTGAATGACACAATGATGGCCGTGTATGACACAATGATGGTGGTGTATGACACAATGATGGTGGTATATGACACAATGATAGTGGTATATGACACAATAATGGTGGTGTATGACACAATAATAGTGGTGGATGACACAATGATGGCGGTGTATGACAATGATTTCAGTGTATGACACAATAATGGTGGTGTATGACACAATGATGGTGGTGTATGATGCAATGATTGTGGTGTATGACACAATGATGGCAGTGTATGACACAATGATGGTGGTGTATGACAAAAACATTGTTGTGTATGACACATTGATGATGGTGTATGATACAATAATAGTGGTGTATGACACAATGATGTGGTGTATGACACAATGATGGTGGTGTATGACGCAATGATAGTGGTGTATGACACAATGATGACCGTGTAAGACACAATGATGGCTGTGTATGACACAAAGATGGTGGTGTATGACGCATTGATGGTGGTGTGCGACACAATGATTGCGCTGCATGACACAATGATGTTGGTGTATGACACAATGATTGTGGTGTATGACGCAATGATAATGGTGTATGACACAATGATAATGGTGTATGACGCAATGATAGTGGTGAATGACGCAATGATGGTGGTGTATGGCAAAATGATGGTGGTGTATAATGCAATGATGGTGGTGTATGACACAATGATGGCCGTGTATGACACAATGATGGCCGTGTATGACATAATGATGGAGGTGCATGACACAATGATGGTGGTGTATGACGCAATGATAGTGGTGTATGACACAATGATGGTGGTGTATGGCACAATGATGGTGGTGTATGATGCAATGAGGGTGGAGTATGACACAATGGTGGTGTATGACACAATGATGGTAGTGTATGACTATGACAGTGGTATATGATACAATGATGGTAGTGTATGACTATGACGATGATATATGACACATGGATGGAGGCGTATGACACAATGATGTTAGTGTATGACACAATTTTGGTGGTGTATGACACAATGATGGTGGTGTATAGCAAAATAATAGTAGTGTATGACACAATGATGGCGGTGTATGACGCAATGATGGCAGTGTATGACACAAAGATGACGTTGCATGACACAATGACGTTGTGTATGATGCAATGATAATGGTGTATGACACTATGATGGTGGTGTATGACACATTGATGATCGTGTATGTTGCAATGATGGTGTTGTATGACACAATGATAGTTGTGTATGACACAATGATGGCGGTATATGACACAATGATGGCGGTGCATGACACAATGATGGTGGTGTATGGCACAATGATAGTGGTATATGACAAAAAGATAGTTGTGTATGACACAATGATGGTGGTGTATGACACAATGATGGTGGTGTATGACACAATGTTGGTTGTGTATGACACAATGATAGTGGTGCATGACACAATAATAATTTTGTATGACAATGATAGCAGTGTATGACAATGATGGCGGTGTATGACACAATGACGGCGGTGCATGACACAATGATTGTTGTGTATGACACAATGATAGTGGTATATGACACTATGATGTTGGTGAATGACACAATGGTGGCGGTGTATGACACAATGATTGCGGTGCATGACACAATGATGGTGGTTTATGACGCATTGATGGTGGTGTATGATGCAATTATAATGGTGTATGACACAATGATGGTGGTGTATGACACAATGATGGTGGTGTATGACACAGTGATAGTGGTGTATGACACAATGATAGTGGTGTATGACACAATGATGGTGGTGTATGACACAATAATAGTGGTGTATGACACAATGATTGCGGTGTATGCCATAATGATGGTGGTGTATGACTATGACGGTGGTGTATGACACAATGATAGTGGTGTATGACTATGACGGAAGTGTATGACACAATGATGGCGGTGTATGACACAATTATGGTGGTGTATGACTCATTGATGGTGTATGACACAGTGATGTGGTGTATGACAAAATGATTGTCGTGTATGACACAATGATGGTGGTGTATGACGCAATGATGGTAGTGTATGACACAATGATGATCATGTATGACACAATGATGGTGGTGTATGACGCAATGATAGTGGTGTATGACACAATGATGGTCGTGTATGGCACAATGATGGTGGTGTATGACGCAATGATTGTGGTGTATGACGCAATGATGGTGGTGTATGACACAATGATAGTGGTGTATGACAAAATGATGGTGGAGTATGACACAATGATGGTGGTGTATGACACAATGATGGTATTGTATGACCATGTCGGTGGAATATGACACAATGATGGAGGTGAATGACACAATAATAATAGTGTTTGACACAATGTTGGTGGTGTATGACACAATAATGGTGGTGTATGACACAATAATAGTTGTGTATGACACAATGATGGCGGTGCATGACGCAATGATTGCGGTGTATGACACAATGAGGACGGTGCATGAAACAATGATGGTGGTCTATGACGCAATGATAGTGGTGCATGACACTATGATTTTGGTGTAGGACATAATGATGATGGTGTATGACACTATGATTTTGGTGTAGGACATAATGATGATGGTGTATGACGCAATGATGGTGTTTTATGACGCAATGATGGTGGTGTATGGCACAATGATGGTGGTGTATGACACAATGATGGTGGTATATGACATAATGATGGTGGTTTATGACTCAATGATGTGGTGTATGGCACAATGATGGTGGTGTATGACACAATGATGGTGGTGTATGACGCAACGATAGTGGTGTATGACAAAATGATGGCCGTGTATGACACATGGATGGTGGTGTATTACGCAATGAAGGTGGTGTATGATGCAATGATGGTGATGTATGACACAATGATGGTTTTGTATGACACAATGATGGTGGTGTATGGCACAATGATGGTTGTGTATGACACAATGATGATGGTGTATGACGCAATGAAGGTGGTGTATGACACAATGTTGGCAGTGTATGACACAATGATGGTGGTGTATGACACAATGATAGTTGTGTATATAATGATGGCGATATGTGACTCAATGATGGCGGTGCATGACACAATGTTGGTGGTGAATGACACAATGATAGTGGTATATTAGAAAATGATAGTGGTGTATGACACAATGATGGTGGTGTATGACAATGATCGAGGTGTATGACACAATGTTGGTGGTGTATGACACAATGTTGGTGGTGTATGACACAATGATGGCAGTGTATGACACAATGATGGTGGTGTATGACACAATGACAGTTGTGTATGACATAATGATGGCGGTATGTGATTCAATGATGGCGGTGCATGACACAATGTTGGTGGTGTATCACACAATGATAGTGGTATATGACAAAATGATAGTGGTGTATGACACAATGATTGTGGTGTATGACACAATGATCGTGGTGTATGACACAATGTTGGTGGTGTATGACACAATGTTGGTAGTGTATGACACAATAATAATTTTGTATGAAACAATGATGGCGGTAAATGACACAATGATATTGGTGTATGACGCAATGAAGGTGGTGTTTGATGCAATGATAGTCGTGTATGACACAATGTTGGTGTATGACACAATGACAGTGGTGTATGACGCAATAATAATTTTGTATGACACAGTGATGGCGGTGTATGACACAATGATGGCGGTGTATGACACAATGATAGTTGTGTATGACATAATGATGGCGGTATATGACTCAATGATGGCTGTGCATGACACAATGTTGGTGGTGTATGACACAATGATAGTGGTATATGACAAAATGATAGTGGTGTATGACACAATGATGGTGGTGTATGACACAATGATCGTGGAGTTTGACACAATGTTGGTTTATGATACAATGATGGTTGTGAATGACTTTGACGATGGTATATGACACATAGATGGAGGCGTATGACACAATGATGGTAGTGTATGACACAATTTTGGTGGTGTATGGCACAATGATGGTGGTGTATGGCAAAATAATAGTGGTGTATGACACAATGATGGCGGTGTATGACGCAATGATGGCAGTGTATGACACAAAGATGACGTTGTATGACACAATGATGGTTGTGTATGATGCAATGATAGTGGTGTATGACACTATGATGATGGTGTATGACACATTGATGATGGTGTATGACGCAATGATGGTGGTGTATGATGCAATGATGGTGGTGTATGACACAATAATAAATGTGTATGACACAATGATAGCGGTGCATGACGCAATGATGGCGGTGTATGACACAATGAGGACGGTGCATAACACAATGATGGTGGTCTATGACGCAATGATAGTGGTGTATGACACTATGATTTCTGTGTAGGACATGATGATGATGGTGTATGACGCAATGATGGTGTTGTATGACGCAATGATGGTGGTGTATGACACAAGGATGGTGGTGTATGGCACAATGATTGTGGTGTATGACTATGGCAGAGGTGTATGACACAATGATGGTGGTGTATTACACAATGATGGTGGTGTATGACACAATGATGGTGGTTTATGACTCAATGATGTGGTGAGTGACACAGCGATAGTGGTGAACGACACAACGATAGTGGTGTATGACACAATGATGGCCATGTAAGACACAATGACGGTGGTGTATTACGCAATGAAGGTATTGTATGATGCAATGATAATGTATGACACAATGATGGTTTTGTATGACACAATGATGGTGGTGTATAAAACAATGATGCATGTGTATGACACAATGATGGTGGTGTATGACGCAATGAAGGTGGTGTATGACACAATGATGGCAGGTTATGACACAATAATGGTGGTGTATGACACAATGATAGTTGTGTATATAATGATGGCGGTATATGACTCAATGATGGCGGTGCATGACACAATGTTGGTGGTGTATGACACAATGATGGCAGTGTATTACACAATGATGGTGGTGTATGACACAATGATAGTGGTATATGACTCAATGATGGCGGTGCATGACACAATGTTGGTGGTATATGACACAATGATAGTGGTATATGACAAAATGATAGTGATGTATGACACAATGATGGTGGTGTATGACACAATGATCGTGGAGTATGACACAATGATCGTGGAGTATGACACAATGTTGGTTTATGATATAATGATGGTAGTGTATGACTATGACGATGGTATATGACACATGGATGGAGGCATATGACACAATGATGGTAGTGTATGACACAATTTTGGTGGTGTATGACACAATGATGGTGGTGTATGGCAAAATAATAGTGGTGTATGACACAATGATGGAGGTGTATGGCGCAATGATGGCAGTGTATGACACAAAGATGACGTTGTATGACACAATGATGGTTGTGTATGATGCAATGATAGTGGTGTATGACACTATGATGGTGGTGTATGACACATTGATGATGGTGTATGACGCAATGATGGTGGTGTATGACGCAATGATGGTGGTGCATGACACAATGATGGTGGTGTATGACACAATGATGGTGGTGTAAGACACAATGATGGTGGTGTGTGACTATGACGGTGGGGTATGACACAATGATGGTGGTGTATTACACAATGATAGTGGTGTATGACACAATGACGGTCATGTATGACTCAATGATGTGGTGTATGACACAATGATGGTGGTGTATGACACAATGATGGTGGTGTATGACACAATGATGGTGGTGTATGACACAATGATGGTGGTGTATGACGCAATGATGATGGTGTATGACACAATGATGGCCGTGTATGACACAATGATGGTGGTGTATGACGCATTGAAGGTGGTGTATGATGCAATGATGTTGGTGTACGACACAATGATGGTGGTGTATGACACAATGATGGTTTTGTATGACACAATGATGGTGGCGTATGACACAATGATGGTGTTGTATGACACAATGATAGTTGTGTATGACTCAATGATGGTGGTATATGACACGATGATGGCGGTGCATGACACAATGATGGTGGTGTATGACACAATGATTGTGGTATATGACAAAAAGATAGTGGTGTATGACACAATGATGGTGGTGTATGACACAATGATGGCGGTGTATGACACAATGTTGGTGGTGTATGACACAATGATAGTGGTGTATGACACAATAATAATTTTGTATGACACAATGATAGCAGTGTATGACAATGATGGTGGTGTATGACACAATGATGGTGGTGTATGATGCAATTATAATGGTGTATGACACAATGATGGTGGTGTATGACACAATGATGGCAATGCCTGACACAATGATGGTGGTGTATGATACAATGATGGTGGTGTATGACACAGTGATAGTGGTGTGTGACACAATGATAGGTGTGTATGACACAAGAATGGTGGTGTATGACACAATAATAGTGGTGTATGACACAATGATTGTAGTGTATGCCATGATGATGGTGGTGTATGACTATGACGGTGGTGTATGACACAATGATGGTGGTGTATGAATATGACGGTAGTGTATGGCACAATGATTGTGGTGT
Organism: Procambarus clarkii; assembly: GCF_040958095.1. NCBI lineage: Eukaryota > Metazoa > Arthropoda > Malacostraca > Decapoda > Cambaridae > Procambarus > Procambarus clarkii. The sequence goes on along the minus strand of NC_091197.1, from coordinate 36,928,416 downwards.
ATGACACAATGATAGTTGTGTCTGACATAATGATGGTGGTATATCACTCAATGATGGCGGTGCATGTCACAATGTTGGTGGTATATGACAAAATGATAGTGATGTATGACACAATGATGGTGGTGTATGACACAATGATCGTGGAATATGACACAATGATCGTGGAGTATGACACAATGTTGGTTTATGAAACAATGATGGTAGTGTATGACTACGACGATGGTATATGACACATGGATGGAGGCGTATGACACAATGATGGTAGTGTATTGACACAATTTTGGTGGTGTATGACACAATGATGGTGGTGTATTGCAAAATAATAGTGGTGTATGACACAATGATAACGGTGTATGGCGCAATGATGGCAGTGTATGACAAAAATATGACGTTACATGACACAATGATGGTTGTGTATGATGCATTGATAGTGGTGTATGACACTATGATGGTGGTGAATGACACATTGATGATGGTGTATGACGCAATAATGGTGGTGTATGACGCAATGATGGTGGTGTATGACACTGATGATGGTGTATGACACAATGATGGTGGTGTATGACACAATGATGGTGGTGTGTGACTATGACGGTGGTGTATGACACAATGATAATGGTGTATTACACAATGATGGTGGTGTATGACACAATGACGGTCATGTATGACTCAATGATGTGGTGTATGACACAATGATGGTGGTGTATGACACAATAATGGTGGTGTATGACACAATGATGGTGGTGTATGACGCAATGATAATGGTGTATGACACAATGATGGCCGTGTATGACACAATGATGGTGGTGTATGACGCATTGAAGGTGGTGTATGATGCAATGATGGTGGTGTATGACACAATGATGGTGGTGTATGACACAATGATGGTGGTGTATGACAATGATGGTGGTGTATGACACAATGATGGTGTTGTATGACACAATGATAGTTGTGTATGACACAATGATGGTGGTATATGACACAATGATGGTGGTGTATGACACAATGATGGTGGTGTATGACACAATGTTGGTGGTTTATGACACAATGATAGTGGTGTATGACACAATAATTATTTTGTATGACACAATGATAGCAGTGTATGACAATGATGGTGGTGTATGACACAATGATGGTGGTGTATGATGCAATTATTATGGTGTATGAAACAATGATGGTGGTGTATGACAAAATGATTGTCGTGTATGACACATTTATGGTGGTGTATGATGCAATAATAGTGGTGTATGACACAATGATGTGGTGTATGACACAATAATGGTGGTGTATGACACAATGATGGTGGTGTATGACGCAATGATGGTGGTGTATGACACAATGATGATCATGTATGACACAATGATGGTGGTGTAAGACACAATGATGGTGGTGTATGACACAATGATGGTGGTGTATGACACAATGATGGTGGTGTATGACGCAATGATGATGGTGTATGACACAATGATGGCCGTGTATGACACAATGATGGTGGTGTATGACGCATTGAAGGTGGTGTATGATGCAATGATGTTGGTGTACGACACAATGATGGTGGTGTGTGACACAATGAAGGTTTTGTATGACACAATGATGGTGGCGTATGACACAATGATGGTGTTGTATGACACAATGATAGTTGTGTATGACTCAATGATGGTGGTATATGACACAATGATGGCGGTGCATGACACAATGATGGTGGTGTATGACACAATGATAGTGGTATATGACAAAAAGATAGTGGTGTATGACACAATGATGGTGGTGTATAACACAATGATGGTGGTGTATGACACAATGTTGGTGGTGTATGACACAATGATAGTGGTGTATGACACAATAATAATTTTGTATGACACAATGATAGCAGTGTATGACAATGATGGTGGTGTATGACACAATGATGGTTGTGTATGATGCAATTATAATGGTGTATGACACAATGATGGTGGTGTATGACACAATGATGGCAATGCCTGACACAATGATGGTGGTGTATGATACAATGATGGTGGTGTATGACACAGTGATAGTGGTGTGTGACACAATGATAGTGGTGTATGACACAAGAATGGTGGTGTATGACACAATAATAGTGGTGTATGACACAATGATTGTAGTGTATGCCATGATGATGGTGGTGTATGACTATGACGGTGGTGTATGACACAATGATGGTGGTGTATGAATATGACGGTAGTGTATGGCACAATGATTGTGGTGTATGACACAATGATAGTTGTGTCTGACATAATGATGGCGGTATATCACTCAATGATGGCGGTGCATGACACAATGTTGGTGGTGTATGACACAATGATAGTGGTATATGACAAAATGATAGTGATGTATGACACAATGATGGTGGTGTATGACACAATGATCGTGGAGTATGACACAATGATCGTGGAGTATGACACAATGTTGGTTTATGATACAATGATGGTAGTGTATGACTATGACAATGGTATATGACACATGGATGGAGGCGTATGACACAATGATGGTAGTGTATTGACACAATTTTGGTGGTGTATGACACAATGATGGTGGTGTATGACACAATGTTGGTGGTTTATGACACAATGATAGTGGTGTATGACACAATAATTATTTTGTATGACACAATGATAGCAGTGTATGACAATGATGGTGGTGTATGACACAATGATGGTGGTGTATGATGCAATTATTATGGTGTATGAAACAATGATGGTGGTGTATGACAAAATGATTGTCGTGTATGACACAATGATGGTTGTGTATGATGCAATGATAGTGGTGTATGACACTATGATGGTGGTGTATGACACATTGATGATGGTGTATGACGCAATAATGGTGGTGTATGACGCAATGATGGTGGTGTATGACACTGATGATGGTGTATGACACAATGATGGTGGTGTATGACACAATGATGGTGGTGTGTGACTATGACGGTGGTGTATGACACAATGATAATGGTGTATTACACAATGATGGTGGTGTATGACACAATGACGGTCATGTATGACTCAATGATGTGGTGTATGACACAATGATGGTGGTGTATGACACAATAATGGTGGTGTATGACACAATGATGGTGGTGTATGACGCAATGATAATGGTGTATGACACAATGATGGCCGTGTATGACACAATGATGGTGGTGTATGACGCATTGAAGGTGGTGTATGATGCAATGATGGTGGTGTATGACACAATGATGGTGGTGTATGACACAATGATGGTGGTGTATGACAATGATGGTGGTGTATGACACAATGATGGTGTTGTATGACACAATGATAGTTGTGTATGACACAATGATGGTGGTATATGACACAATGATGGTGGTGTATGACACAATGATGGTGGTGTATGACACAATGTTGGTGGTTTATGACACAATGATAGTGGTGTATGACACAATAATTATTTTGTATGACACAATGATAGCAGTGTATGACAATGATGGTGGTGTATGACACTATGATGGGGGTGTATGATGCAATTATTATGGTGTATGAAACAATGATGGTGGTGTATGACAAAATGATTGTCGTGTATGACACATTTATGGTGGTGTATGATGCAATAATAGTGGTGTATGACACAATGATGTGGTGTATGACACAATAATGGTGGTGTATGACACAATGATGGTGGTGTATGACGCAATGATGGTGGTGTATGACACAATGATGATCATGTATGACACAATGATGGCCGTGTATGACACACTGATGGTCGTGTATGACGCAATAATGGTGGTGTACGACACAATGATTGCGCTGCATGATACAATGATGGTGGTGTATGATGCAATTATAGTGGTGTATGACACAATGATGGTCGTGTATGACGCAATGATGGTGGTGTATGACACAATGATGGTGGAGTATAACAAAATGATGGTGGAGTATGACATAATGATGGTGGTGTATGACACATTGATGGTATTGTATGACCATGACGGTGGTATATGACGCAATGATGGAGGTGTATGACACAATGATAATAGTGTTTGACACAATGTTGGTGGTGTATGACACAATAATGGTGGTGTATGACACAATAATAGTTGTGTATGACACAATGATGGCGGTGCATGACGCAAAGATTGCGGTGTATGACACAATGAGGACGGTGTATGACACAATGATGGTGGTCTATGACGCAATGATAGTGGTGTATGACACTATGATTTTGGTGTAGGACATAATGATGATGGTGTATGACACTATGATTTTGGTGTAGCACATAATGATGATGGTGCATGACGCAATGATGGTGTTTTATGACACAATGATGGTGGTGTATGACACAATGATGGTGGTGTATGACACAATTTTGTGGTGTATGACTATGACAGTGGTATATGGCACAATGATGGTGGTGTATGACACAATGATGGTGGTGTATGACGCAACGATATTGGTGTATGACAAAATGATGGCCGTGTATGACACAATGATGGTGGTGTATTAAGCAATGAAGGTGGTGTATGATGCAATGATGATGGTGTATGACACAATGATGTTTTTGTATGACACAATGATGGTGGTGTATGACACAATGATGGTTGTATATGACACAATGATGGTGGTGTATGACGCAATGAAGGTGGTGTATGACACAATGATGGCAGTGTATGACACAATGATGGTGGTGTATGACACAATGATGGTGTTGTATGACACAATGATAGTTGTGTATGACACAATGATGGTGGTATATGACACAATGATGGTGGTGTATGACACAATGATGGTGGTGTATGACACAATGTTGGTGGTTTATGACACAATGATAGTGGTGTATGACACAATAATTATTTTGTATGACACAATGATAGCAGTGTATGACAATGATAGTGGTGTATGACACCATGATGGTGGTGTATGATGCAATTATTATGGTGTATGAAACAATGATGGTGGTGTATGACAAAATGATTGTCGTGTATGACACATTTATGGTGGTGTATGATGCAATAATAGTGGTGTATGACACAATGATGTGGTGTATGACACAATAATGGTGGTGTATGACACAATGATGGTGGTGTATGACGCAATGATGGTGGTGTATGACACAATGATGATCATGTATGACACAATGATGGCCGTGTATGACACACTGATGGTCGTGTATGACGCAATAATGGTGGTGTACGACACAATGATTGCGCTGCATGATACAATGATGGTGGTGTATGATGCAATGATAGTGGTGTATGACACAATGATGGTCGTGTATGACGCAATGATGGTGGTGTATGACACAATGATGGTGGAGTATAACAAAATGATGGTGGAGTATGACATAATGATGGTGGTGTATGACACAATGATGGTATTGTATGACCATGACGGTGGTATATGACGCAATGATGGAGGTGTATGACACAATGATAATAGTGTTTGACACAATGTTGGTGGTGTATGACACAATAATGGTGGTGAATGACACAATAATAGTTGTGTATGACACAATGATGGCGGTGCATGACGCAAAGATTGCGGTGTATGACACAATGAGGACGGTGTAAGACACAATGATGGTGGTCTATGACGCAATGATAGTGGTGTATGACACTATGATTTTGGTGTAGGACATAATGATGATGGTGTATGACACTATGATTTTGGTGTAGCACATAATGATAATGGTGTATGACGCAATGATGGTGTTTTATGACACAATGATGGTGGTGTATGACACAATGATGGTGGTGTATGACACAATTTTGTGGTGTATGACTATGACAGTGGTATATGGCACAATGATGGTGGTGTATGACACAATGATGGGGGTGTATGACGCAACGATAGTGGTGTATGACAAAATGATGGCCGTGTATGACACAATGATGGTGGTGTATTAAGCAATGAAGGTGGTGTATGATGCAATGATGGTGGTGTATGACACAATGATGGTGGTGTATGACACAATGATGGTTGTATATGACACAATGATGGTGGTGTATGACGCAATGAAGGTGGTGTATGACACAATGATGGCAGTGTATGACACAATGATGGTGGTGTATGACACAATGATAGTTGTTTATATAATGATGGCGATATGTGACTCAATTATGACGGTGCATGACACAATGTTGGTGGTGTATGACACAATGATAGTGGTATATGACAAAATGATAGTGGTGTATGACACAATGATGGTGGTGTATGACACAATGATCGAGGTGTATGACACAATGTTGGTGGTATATGACACAATGTTGGTGGTGTATGACACAATGATGGCAGTGTATGACACAATGATAGTGGTGTATGACACAATGATAGTTGTGTATGACATAATGATGGCGGTATATGACTCAATGATGGCGGTGCATGACACAATGTTGGAGGTGTATGACACAATGATAGTGGTATATGACAAAATGATAGTGGTGTATGACACAATGATTGTGGTGTATGACACAATGGTCGTGGTGTATGACACAATGTTGGTGGTGTATGACACAATAATAATTTTGTATGAAACAATGATGGCGGTGAATGACACAATGATATTGGTGTATGACGTAATGAAGGTGGTGTTTGATGCAATGATAGTGGTGTATGACGCAATGTTGGTGTATGACACAATTATCGTGGTGTATGACGCAATAATAATTTTGTATGACACAGTGATGGCGGTGTATGACACAATGATGGCGGTGTATGATACAATGATGGCGGTACATGATACAATAATGGTGGTATATGATGCAATGATAGTGGTGTATTACACTATGATGTTGGTGTATGACACAATGATGGTGGTGTATGACGCAATGATAGTGGTGTATGACGCAATGATGGTGGTGTATGGCACAATGATGGTTGTGTATGATGCAATGATGATGGTGTGGCACATTGATTGTGGTGTTTGACACAATGATGGTGGTGTGACACAATGATGGTGGTTTATGACACAATGATGGTGGTTTATGACACAATGATGGTGGTGTATGACACAATGATGGTATATGACTATGACGGTGGTGTATGACACAATGATGGAGGTGTGTGACACAATAATAGTGGTGTATGACACAATGATGGTGGTGTATGACGCATTGAAGGTGGTGTATGATGCAATGATGGTGGTGTATGACACAATGATGGTGGTGTATGACACAATGATGGTGGTGTATGACAATGATGGTGGTGTATGACACAATGATGGTGTTGTATGACACAATGATAGTTGTGTATGACACAATGATGGTGGTATATGACACAATGATGGTGGTGTATGACACAATGATGGTGGTGTATGACACAATGTTGGTGGTTTATGACACAATGATAGTGGTGTATGACACAATAATTATTTTGTATGACACAATGATAGCAGTGTATGACAATGATGGTGGTGTATGACACAATGATGGTGGTGTATGATGCAATTATTATGGTGTATGAAACAATGATGGTGGTGTATGACAAAATGATTGTCGTGTATGACACATTTATGGTGGTGTATGATGCAATAATAGTGGTGTATGACACAATGATGTGGTGTATGACACAATAATGGTGGTGTATGACACAATGATGGTGGTGTATGACGCAATGATGGTGGTGTATGACACAATGATGATCATGTATGACACAATGATGGTGGTGTAAGACACAATGATGGTGGTGTATGACACAATGATGGTGGTGTATGACACAATGATGGTGGTGTATGACGCAATGATGATGGTGTATGACACAATGATGGCCGTGTATGACACAATGATGGTGGTGTATGACGCATTGAAGGTGGTGTATGATGCAATGATGTTGGTGTACGACACAATGATGGTGGTGTGTGACACAATGAAGGTTTTGTATGACACAATGATGGTGGCGTATGACACAATGATGGTGTTGTATGACACAATGATAGTTGTGTATGACTCAATGATGGTGGTATATGACACAATGATGGCGGTGCATGACACAATGATGGTGGTGTATGACACAATGATAGTGGTATATGACAAAAAGATAGTGGTGTATGACACAATGATGGTGGTGTATAACACAATGATGGTGGTGTATGACACAATGTTGGTGGTGTATGACACAATGATAGTGGTGTATGACACAATAATAATTTTGTATGACACAATGATAGCAGTGTATGACAATGATGGTGGTGTATGACACAATGATGGTTGTGTATGATGCAATTATAATGGTGTATGACACAATGATGGTGGTGTATGACACAATGATGGCAATGCCTGACACAATGATGGTGGTGTATGATACAATGATGGTGGTGTATGACACAGTGATAGTGGTGTGTGACACAATGATAGTGGTGTATGACACAAGAATGGTGGTGTATGACACAATAATAGTGGTGTATGACACAATGATTGTAGTGTATGCCATGATGATGGTGGTGTATGACTATGACGGTGGTGTATGACACAATGATGGTGGTGTATGAATATGACGGTAGTGTATGGCACAATGATTGTGGTGTATGACACAATGATAGTTGTGTCTGACATAATGATGGCGGTATATCACTCAATGATGGCGGTGCATGACACAATGTTGGTGGTGTATGACACAATGATAGTGGTATATGACAAAATGATAGTGATGTATGACACAATGATGGTGGTGTATGACACAATGATCGTGGAGTATGACACAATGATCGTGGAGTATGACACAATGTTGGTTTATGATACAATGATGGTAGTGTATGACTATGACAATGGTATATGACACATGGATGGAGGCGTATGACACAATGATGGTAGTGTATTGACACAATTTTGGTGGTGTATGACACAATGATGGTGGTGTATGACACAATGTTGGTGGTTTATGTGTTACGGCCCTCTCGGGACGCAACGGGGTTCTTACTCTGATGTAGTTAGAGGAAGATATATATCCGGCCCCAAGCCAGTAGAGGCTATCAAGGGATGCGATCCGTGACGCAAGTAACTTAAAGGGAGTAGGGAAAGAAAGGTAAGAACTTAATATAATATAATATAACCATCACCATTTAAATATATAAAAGTAAAACGTACACAAGGGGGAGGGGTATTAACACTTTACAAAGGGGATCAACACTGTAGTCTTCTGCTGGAGACTATGGATCCTCGAAGCTAGGTGCTGAGTCCGCGGTGCTTTCTTCGTGGCCTCAAGACGTGTCCTCTGAGAACGCCGAGTCTACCCTGGCCACAGGTCAGCCACAACACAGGTCCACTGGGGGCACCGTCGTGGAGGCCGTCAACCACACGTCCAGCAGGTCTGCTGGCAGGTACTGAGCCACCAAGGCTGGTACGGCCACTCCACGAACGATAAAAGGGGTACGCCCTAGACAGGAGTCTCGTGTGATATCACCAATCACCCTCCTGTCCTCAATACCCCAGTGGATTATCGTCTCCAACCGTCGGTCCCGGGTAAATCCTTACACTGCCACTCCACTGGCAGGCTTAACACACTACAGTGTTCTTCCGGGGGGACGACGTCACCAAAGCTGCAGCAAACTTCACTGTATGGAGACTGGCTGCCTCGGGTAGACTGACTCCACCTTCAACACAGTGGTCCCAGGTCGACTCTGTAAACAGACACGTCATCAATAACTGGGACACTAATACACCACACTCACAGGCTCAGATACAAACGCCCGACATATCCACTCCATAGATGGCGCTGGCGTCGGAGCACCACCTCACCAGAGGTCAGGAGCGGCGGTGTTGAGCGCTGAACCAGACTAGAAACTGGTCCTCGAGGCCAGTACACGCTGTCCTCACTAGGTGTCGTCGTTCGTTTGGAAGGGGTTTCGGGAGCTGACCCACAGATGGCGTGTTTGTCACTGCTCCAGGCTCGAACGCTGGATCCGGGTTCGTAACACCTCCCCACCAAAAAGAATTTGGTTTGGGGTTCTATAAAAAACACAAACCAAATTAGCAGGGCGACACAACTCCAAATGGACTTACTTATACTATGAACTAGAGTGATGAGGCTGTCTTGTCCACAGAACTTTTCTACTGAGAAACCCTGGCCCCAAAGGGAGCTTGAAAATGGAAGGCAATGATCTGCCTGATATAATCGTCCACATCTCCACTGCGATGTCAAGCAGGGACATCATCTCACACCTCTCGAGTAAGGATTGGTTTCGACACGATTTGGGGTGACTCGACACTTCCTTATGTCGTGGCACCGATGATGGCTGACCACAGACGGCATTTCTGGTGCCGGTCCGATGGTCCTTCAGGGAGACAGGAACCTGGAATACAGGGGTCTGATAATTCAGAGTGATCGCGACAGTGGGTAAGTCAATACTTACAGCATACCCTACTAGGTTCACACCTAGTCCCAACAGGGCTGCTTGTACGTCGCAGATGGCATTCACTCTGCCACCGTCAGGTCGACCAACGTTCCGCATAACGCTGCATTGAGGCTCAGCTATCACGCGAGGGGTGTCAACCTGTCGGAAACAGTCACTCAATTTATCACATGTCGTACCTCCTGTATCAACCATTACCTTCCAGGTCCCTTCTTCAACTGCAACACCTGCAGTACAAATCTCCAATCCCTGGGACCTCTTCTCGATGTTCACGGGAGCCATCATCCTTCGGGTCGTCCACTGATCCTTACTGAGAACACAGAGAGCACATAGGAGAACAAAACAAAATACCGATAGGAAACATTTGGTAAGTCGAGGGATAAGTTTCCTGAGCTTGTCATGTCCATAGCCGGCACCATCCACTAGCCTGGCTTGGACAAAAGAGGGCACTAGACCTTTAGAACATGCCTCACATACCTCTGACGTCTGGGGAATCTCTGGCTGGTCCACTACACGCTGTAACTTGCCATACCGCAAGCACACCTCAGCCTTCGCTCCAGACTCGTTGGTATCCGTGGGTGTCTGCACACAAGGCCTCTTTTCTAGCTCAGGTACTTCTGCCATCGTAACCTCATGTTCCTCGTCGAGAGAATCAGGAGACACTGCTAAATAACTGTCGATCTGCGGGGGAGAGGACAAATTAGACATGTTCAAATCCGGGTCTGTCTTTACCTGGACATTACCATTGCCTGTTGTCACCTCCGACCTTGCTGTTCTGGTAGACTCGTCCGCAACCTTGGGACGATTGGTGCTCCAATCGGTCACCAAGTCGTTGGCTAGTACCACGTCAATCCCAGCCACAGGGAGGGTATCGACTACTGCCAACGCACATGTGCCGCTGAAGTAAGGCGAGTCGAGATGTACCGGCACTAAGGGGGCGATATACTGTGTTCTCGGAAACCCAACCAGGATAACCTCTGGTCTCCCATCCACACTTACTCCCTCGGGTAACGAGCTCTTCACGATCAGGGACTGGGCTGCTCCACTATCTCTGAGCACTACAATTGATCTACCAGTATGATCACTCGTTACATACCCGGTTGAAGTGTGAGGGGCCAACAAACTTGGTCCTTCCTGCGTCGTCGTAGACTGGTTTCCTACTGGTGATGTAACACAGCTCATCAACATCACCTCCCTTCGTGCGCTGCCACCTCTTCTGCCTCGGCACCTAGCAGCTATGTGCCCTTTCTGCCCACAAGTCCAGCACACCATATTCCTCCTTGGACTAAGGCGTTTCGGACTACTAGGACTTGTTCTTCGGGGGCTACTTGGGGGCGTCTTCTTAGCACTTTGTGGGACGGGTCTTTCTTCTTCATCATGAGGTCTGTCGAACCGGCGCTGGTAATTCCTTGGGACGTACTTAGCAGACGGCCTATGAGTCAGAATATACTCTTCAGCCATGGTGGCTGCTGCACTCAAGGTCTCTACCTGCTGTTCCTCTAAGTGCGTCTTGAGGTCTCCAGATAAACAATCCTTGAAGTCCTCGAGCAGAATCAGCTGTTCGAGGTCTTCCTTGGTCTCCACCTTCCGAGAGGCACACCATTCTTGAAAAAGTCGCTCCTTGATGGTGGCGAATTCGGTGAAAGTGTGCTCTGAGGTCTTCTTCAGGTTTCTGAACTTTTGCCTATATGCCTCAGGTACCAATTGGTACGCCATGAGCACCACTTTCTTCACCATATCGTAATCGCCGGAGTCGTCAAGGGATAACGTAGAGTAGGCGATTTGGGCCTTCCCAGTCAAGACTGACTGTATCATGATGGCCCAATTCTCCCTTGGCCACTCCAAAGAGGCAGCGACTTTCTCGAAGGCTGCAAAGAATTTTGACACCTCCTTCTCATGGAATTTGGGGACCATTTTGATGTTGCGTACCGGATCGAAGCTACTGGTGTCCGTTGTTTGCCTCCGACCACCACCTAATCGCAAAACTTCTAGTTCATGTTGTCTCTCTCTTTCCTCTTTGTCCTGTCGTTCTTGCCTGTCTCGTTCTTCTCTCTCTCTTTCTCGTTCTTCCCTCTCTCGTCTCTCTTCTCTTTCTCGCTCTTCTCTTTCTCGTTTCTCTTCTCTTTCTCTCTCTTCTCTCTCTCGTTTCTCTTCTCTTTCTCTCTCTTCTCTCTCGTTTCTCTTCTCTTTCTCTCTCTGCTTTCCTTTCTTCTAATTCTAAACGTCTCATCTCTAATTCTTTATCTTGTCTCTCTCGTTTCTCTTCTCTTTCTAATTCTAAACGCCTCATCGCCAATTCTTTTTCTTTCATCTCCATTTCTTTATCTTTTAATTCTCGTTCCATTTCTAACTTCTTCCATTCAATTTCCCGATTAATTTCCAGGGCACGCATCTTGACTGTTAGGAAGCTGATATTAAGCTCACCTGCATCACTGTCAACGTCACTGCCCTTATCTTCCTTTTCCGTGGAAGCTATTTCCTCACCTTCCCTTGTACTAGGAGTCTCGCTTCCCTGTTTTTCTTCTGCCTTCAGGTGCCGGTGAACCTTGGACAAGATCTCCACACGGGAATCACTGGCACGGATCTTTATCTCCAGGTAGGCGCTCACTAGTACAAGCTCTGGTTTACTCAGATATTTTAATCTGGCAAGACAATCTTCTCTGTTCAGAAAAGCCTGAACTTCGTCCAGATCATCGATGGTAGCTTTGTCTGCCATTGTCACAGATGGAACACTTAGCACTTAACACACTGCTTACACGTTAGCACTTAACGCACCGAGCACTGTTCTACGTCAATAATGCACTTTATCGCACCAAACACTGCACTTGCCAATATTGCACGTAATCACTTCGGGCACCGCACTACCCAATATTGCACTGAGTCCAAGCGAACACTTCGCTCTACAATATTGCACCGAGTCCAAGCGAACACTTCGCTCTACAATATTACACTAAATCACTGAGCACCGCACTAGTCAATATTGCACTTAATCGCTTAATCACAGCGAGCACCGCACTGCACAATATCGCACTTAGTCACTCTGAGCACCGCACAGGACGTATAACGTCACAATTGTCACACACAGGGGGAATTATTTACAGGGATTACGCCACTTCACCACCCCTGTCAAACATACTTAACAAGGGGACGGATCCCGCTGGGGATGCCAATTATGTTACGGCCCTCTCGGGACGCAACGGGGTTCTTACTCTGATGTAGTTAGAGGAAGATATATATCCGGCCCCAAGCCAGTAGAGGCTATCAAGGGATGCGATCCGTGACGCAAGTAACTTAAAGGGAGTAGGGAAAGAAAGGTAAGAACTTAATATAATATAATATAACCATCACCATTTAAATATATAAAAGTAAAACGTACACAAGGGGGAGGGGTATTAACACTTTACAAAGGGGATCAACACTGTAGTCTTCTGCTGGAGACTATGGATCCTCGAAGCTAGGTGCTGAGTCCGCGGTGCTTTCTTCGTGGCCTCAAGACGTGTCCTCTGAGAACGCCGAGTCTACCCTGGCCACAGGTCAGCCACAACACAGGTCCACTGGGGGCACCGTCGTGGAGGCCGTCAACCACACGTCCAGCAGGTCTGCTGGCAGGTACTGAGCCACCAAGGCTGGTACGGCCACTCCACGAACGATAAAAGGGGTACGCCCTAGACAGGAGTCTCGTGTGATATCACCAATCACCCTCCTGTCCTCAATACCCCAGTGGATTATCGTCTCCAACCGTCGGTCCCGGGTAAATCCTTACACTGCCACTCCACTGGCAGGCTTAACACACTACAGTGTTCTTCCGGGGGGGACGACGTCACCAAAGCTGCAGCAAACTTCACTGTATGGAGACTGGCTGCCTCGGGTAGACTGACTCCACCTTCAACACAGTGGTCCCAGGTCGACTCTGTAAACAGACACGTCATCAATAACTGGGACACTAATACACCACACTCACAGGCTCAGATACAAACGCCCGACATATCCACTCCATAGATGGCGCTGGCGTCGGAGCACCACCTCACCAGAGGTCAGGAGCGGCGGTGTTGAGCGCTGAACCAGACTAGAAACTGGTCCTCGAGGCCAGTACACGCTGTCCTCACTAGGTGTCGTCGTTCGTTTGGAAGGGGTTTCGGGAGCTGACCCACAGATGGCGTGTTTGTCACTGCTCCAGGCTCGAACGCTGGATCCGGGTTCGTAACATTATGACACAATGATAGTGGTGTATGACACAATAATTATTTTGTATGACACAATGATAGCAGTGTATGACAATGATGGTGGTGTATGACACAATGATGGTGGTGTATGATGCAATTATTATGGTGTATGAAACAATGATGGTGGTGTATGACAAAATGATTGTCGTGTATGACACAATGATGGTTGTGTATGATGCAATGATAGTGGTGTATGACACTATGATGGTGGTGTATGACACATTGATGATGGTGTATGACGCAATAATGGTGGTGTATGACGCAATGATGGTGGTGTATGACACTGATGATGGTGTATGACACAATGATGGTGGTGTATGACACAATGATGGTGGTGTGTGACTATGACGGTGGTATATGACACAATGATAATGGTGTATTACACAATGATGGTGGTGTATGACACAATGACGGTCATGTATGACTCAATGATGTGGTGTATGACACAATGATGGTGGTGTATGACACAATAATGGTGGTGTATGACACAATGATGGTGGTGTATGACGCAATGATAATGGTGTATGACACAATGATGGCCGTGTATGACACAATGATGGTGGTGTATGACGCATTGAAGGTGGTGTATGATGCAATGATGGTGGTGTATGACACAATGATGGTGGTGTATGACACAATGATGGTGGTGTATGACAATGATGGTGGTGTATGACACAATGATGGTGTTGTATGACACAATGATAGTTGTGTATGACACAATGATGGTGGTATATGACACAATGATGGTGGTGTATGACACAATGATGGTGGTGTATGACACAATGTTGGTGGTTTATGACACAATGATAGTGGTGTATGACACAATAATTATTTTGTATGACACAATGATAGCAGTGTATGACAATGATGGTGGTGTATGACACCATGATGGGGGTGTATGATGCAATTATTATGGTGTATGAAACAATGATGGTGGTGTATGACAAAATGATTGTCGTGTATGACACATTTATGGTGGTGTATGATGCAATAATAGTGGTGTATGACACAATGATGTGGTGTATGACACAATAATGGTGGTGTATGACACAATGATGGTGGTGTATGACGCAATGATGGTGGTGTATGACACAATGATGATCATGTATGACACAATGATGGCCGTGTATGACACACTGATGGTCGTGTATGACGCAATAATGGTGGTGTACGACACAATGATTGCGCTGCATGATACAATGATGGTGGTGTATGATGCAATGATAGTGGTGTATGACACAATGATGGTCGTGTATGACGCAATGATGGTGGTGTATGACACAATGATGGTGGAGTATAACAAAATGATGGTGGAGTATGACATAATGATGGTGGTGTATGACACAATGATGGTATTGTATGACCATGACGGTGGTATATGACGCAATGATGGAGGTGTATGACACAATGATAATAGTGTTTGACACAATGTTGGTGGTGTATGACACAATAATGGTGGTGTATGACACAATAATAGTTGTGTATGACACAATGATGGCGGTGCATGACGCAAAGATTGCGGTGTATGACACAATGAGGACGGTGTATGACACAATGATGGTGGTCTATGACGCAATGATAGTGGTGTATGACACTATGATTTTGGTGTAGGACATAATGATGATGGTGTATGACACTATGATTTTGGTGTAGCACATAATGATGATGGTGTATGACGCAATGATGGTGTTTTATGACACAATGATGGTGGTGTATGACACAATGATGGTGGTGTATGACACAATTTTGTGGTGTATGACTATGACAGTGGTATATGGCACAATGATGGTGGTGTATGACACAATGATGGTGGTGTATGACGCAACGATAGTGGTGTATGACAAAATGATGGCCGTGTATGACACAATGATGGTGGTGTATTAAGCAATGAAGGTGGTGTATGATGCAATGATGATGGTGTATGACACAATGATGTTTTTGTATGACACAATGATGGTGGTGTATGACACAATGATGGTTGTATATGACACAATGATGGTGGTGTATGACGCAATGAAGGTGGTGTATGACACAATGATGGCAGTGTATGACACAATGATGGTGGTGTATGACACAATGATGGTGTTGTATGACACAATGATAGTTGTGTATGACACAATGATGGTGGTATATGACACAATGATGGTGGTGTATGACACAATGATGGTGGTGTATGACACAATGTTGGTGGTTTATGACACAATGATAGTGGTGTATGACACAATAATTATTTTGTATGACACAATGATAGCAGTGTATGACAATGATGGTGGTGTATGACACCATGATGGTGGTGTATGATGCAATTATTATGGTGTATGAAACAATGATGGTGGTGTATGACAAAATGATTGTCGTGTATGACACATTTATGGTGGTGTATGATGCAATAATAGTGGTGTATGACACAATGATGTGGTGTATGACACAATAATGGTGGTGTATGACACAATGATGGTGGTGTATGACGCAATGATGGTGGTGTATGACACAATGATGATCATGTATGACACAATGATGGCCGTGTATGACACACTGATGGTCGTGTATGACGCAATAATGGTGGTGTACGACACAATGATTGCGCTGCATGATACAATGATGGTGGTGTATGATGCAATGATAGTGGTGTATGACACAATGATGGTCGTGTATGACGCAATGACGGTGGTGTATGACACAATGATGGTGGAGTATAACAAAATGATGGTGGAGTATGACATAATGATGGTGGTGTATGACACAATGATGGTATTGTATGACCATGACGGTGGTATATGACGCAATGATGGAGGTGTATGACACAATGATAATAGTGTTTGACACAATGTTGGTGGTGTATGACACAATAATGGTGGTGTATGACACAATAATAGTTGTGTATGACACAATGATGGCGGTGCATGACGCAAAGATTGCGGTGTATGACACAATGAGGACGGTGTAAGACACAATGATGGTGGTCTATGACGCAATGATAGTGGTGTATGACACTATGATTTTGGTGTAGGACATAATGATGATGGTGTATGACACTATGATTTTGGTGTAGCACATAATGATGATGGTGTATGACGCAATGATGGTGTTTTATGACACAATGATGGTGGTGTATGACACAATGATGGTGGTGTATGACACAATTTTGTGGTGTATGACTATGACAGTGGTATATGGCACAATGATGGTGGTGTATGACACAATGATGGTGGTGTATGACGCAACGATAGTGGTGTATGACAAAATGATGGCCGTGTATGACACAATGATGGTGGTGTATTAAGCAATGAAGGTGGTGTATGATGCAATGATGGTGGTGTATGACACAATGATGTTTTTGTATGACACAATGATGGTGGTGTATGACACAATGATGGTTGTATATGACACAATGATGGTGGTGTATGACGCAATGAAGGTGGTGTATGACACAATGATGGCAGTGTATGACACAATGATGGTGGTGTATGACACAATGATAGTTGTTTATATAATGATGGCGATATGTGACTCAATTATGACGGTGCATGACACAATGTTGGTGGTGTATGACACAATGATAGTGGTATATGACAAAATGATAGTGGTGTATGACACAATGATGGTGGTGTATGACACAATGATCGAGGTGTATGACACAATGTTGGTGGTATATGACACAATGTTGGTGGTGTATGACACAATGATGGCAGTGTATGACACAATGATAGTGGTGTATGACACAATGATAGTTGTGTATGACATAATGATGGCGGTATATGACTCAATGATGGCGGTGCATGACACAATGTTGGAGGTGTATGACACAATGATAGTGGTATATGACAAAATGATAGTGGTGTATGACACAATGATTGTGGTGTATGACACAATGGTCGTGGTGTATGACACAATGTTGGTGGTGTATGACACAATAATAATTTTGTATGAAACAATGATGGCGGTGAATGACACAATGATATTGGTGTATGACGTAATGAAGGTGGTGTTTGATGCAATGATAGTGGTGTATGACGCAATGTTGGTGTATGACACAATTATCGTGGTGTATGACGCAATAATAATTTTGTATGACACAGTGATGGCGGTGTATGACACAATGATGGCGGTGTATGATACAATGATGGCGGTACATGATACAATAATGGTGGTATATGATGCAATGATAGTGGTGTATTACACTATGATGTTGGTGTATGACACAATGATGGTGGTGTATGACGCAATGATAGTGGTGTATGACGCAATGATGGTGGTGTATGGCACAATGATGGTTGTGTATGATGCAATGATGATGGTGTGGCACATTGATTGTGGTGTTTGACACAATGATGGTGGTGTGACACAATGATGGTGGTTTATGACACAATGATGGTGGTTTATGACACAATGATGGTGGTGTATGACACAATGATGGTATATGACTATGACGGTGGTGTATGACACAATGATGGAGGTGTGTGACACAATAATAGTGGTGTATGACACAATGATGGTGGTGTATGTCTATGACGGTAGTGTATAACACAATGATGGTGGTGTATGACACAATGATGGTGGTGTATGACACAATTATGGTGGTGTATGGCACAATGATTGTGGTGTATGACACAATGATGGTGGTGTATGACACAATGATGGTGGTGTATGACACATTGATGATGGTGTATGGTACAATAATAGTCGTGTATGACGCAATGATGTTGTATATGACACAATGATGGTGGTGGTGTATGACACAATGATGGTGGTGTATGACGCAATGATGGTGGTGTATGACACAATGATGGTGTTGTATGACACAGTGATGGTGGTGTATTATACAATAATAGTGGTGTATGACACAATGATGACTGTGTATGACAATGATGGTGGTGTATGACACAATGATGGTGGTGTATGGCACAATGATGGCGCTGTATGACACAATGATAGCGGTGCATGACACAATGATGGTGGTGTATGACACAATGATAGTGGTGTATGACACAATGATAGTTGTGTATGACACAATGATGGTGGTGTATGACACAATAATAGTGGTGTATGACACAATGATGGCGGTGTATGACACAATGATGGTGGTGTATGACACAATGATGGTGGTGTATGACACAATGATGGTGGTGTATGACTATGACAGTGGTGCATGACACTATGTAGGTGGTGTATGACTATGACGGTAGTGTATGACACAATGATGATGGTGTATGACAAAATGATGGCGGTGTATGAAACAATTATGGTGGTGTATAACACAATGATGATGGTGTATGACACAATGTTGGTGGTGTATGACGCAATGATGGTGGTGTATGACACAATGATGGTGGTGTATGACTATGACGGTGGTGTATGACACAATGATAGCAGTGTATGACACAATGATGGCAGTGTATGACACTGATGGCAGTGTATGACACAATGATGGCAGTGTATGACACTGGTGGCAGTGTATGACACAATGATGGCATTGTATGACATAATGATGGCAGTGTATGACACAATGATGGCATTGTATGACATAATGATGGCTGACGAGTCATCATTTCTTCAGATAAAAAGTTTTCAAAGCGTACTCAATTGTCTTCAAACCAAGATCTCAAAGCTTCCAAAATGAATGACAGTGTTGCGTCTGTTTTTTGAGGATTTGAATAACGAAATTTATTCGCACATATTGCAGTGTTTATCTATTAAACAGATATATGCCATAAGAACGGTTCTACTCTCACTAACTGTTGATTCATCAATCTAAATTAAGAATTTTCTGATTGTATATTTTTAACTAGTTGTGTTTCTACACCAGCTGACGTTTCGTCAATTCTTCTTTGAATCAAATCTTTGCTCAATGGTAATGTTTTTAGATTACTTGATTAATCTTGATCCAACACAGTTGTCATAAGAACGTCTGAGGCAGCCGTGCAATATCTTCAGCAACTGTATGCACGCTTCCAGTTTTTACAATGGTTTGTGCAATGGTTTGTTTGTCATAAGCTGCAATCATTCCATTTGTTTTAAGCGCAATTTTTCAAAATATAGAAGGAACAGCTTTCCGTTGATCAAAATGAGTTTTTATTATATATAATAATCTATAAGTGTGCCCATATCATCAGGATGCTTTATTTATAAATGCTCTACAAGTCTTGACGGCTTCATAACCCCATTTGAAAATGAGCTGTTACATGTAAGGCACAATTTATTTTATTTATTTTTTATTTACTTATTTATATATACAAGAGTTGCTACATTGTTGTACAGCCACTAGCACGCATAGCGTTTCGGGTGTAATATTCCCACGGAATACGACCCGCCAAATCGTTTAACAACCAGGTATTCATTCACTGCTGGAAGAACAAAGGCTACAGTTAAGGATTGACGTCCAGTCAATCCTCCCCGGCCAGGATACGAACCCTGCCCAATATGCTTGAAAAGCACAGGGCGAATGTCTCA
This sequence comes from Procambarus clarkii, assembly GCF_040958095.1. Classification (NCBI taxonomy): domain Eukaryota; kingdom Metazoa; phylum Arthropoda; class Malacostraca; order Decapoda; family Cambaridae; genus Procambarus; species Procambarus clarkii. The sequence goes on along the minus strand of NC_091197.1, from coordinate 36,907,426 downwards.
CCTCTACGCTACAGTTAAGGAATGACTGGACGTCAATCCTCCGCGGCCTGGATACGAACCCAGGCCAAAGTGCTAGAAAAGCACAGGGCGAATGTCACACCTCTGCGCCACGGGGGACAAAGGCTGTGTTGGATAACGTTTACTTTCAACACAGCCTAAAGACAAACACTCCTCTAAACGCTACGCTTATTCGTAGCAGTCATTATTAATGACAGGAGAGATATGATAATATAAGAAGCAAATAATGCTTTGTTCATTTTTAACATAGTTCAGTCAGTTATTATCACAACATTAATATCCTTAAACCTCAGAATATCATAATGCGACGTTCTTTGTAGGAGGAGAGGTTGTAGGAGAACAGATTGTAGGCGGACAGGTTGTAGAAGGACAAGTTGTAGGCAGACAAGTTGTAGGAGGACAGGTTGTAGACAGACAGGTTGTAGGCAGACAGATTGTAGGATGACAGGTTGTAGGTTGGCAGGTTATAGGAGGACAGGTTGAAGGATGATAGGCTGCTTGTATACACAATGCAACATGTTTATGTCAAAGTGAAGAAAAAACATGTAATTGGAATATATCTGGTTAAAATTCAAATCTGTATATATTTTAATTTATAAATGAAGTATTTAGAAATAATTATTTATTTAAGAAAAATCCATTTATGTCGCCCATATAAATAATATGGGCGATAGTATATTATTTACACAGGGACAATAGTATATCGCCCCCGTTGAGAATGCCTGCCTTACTTAGTTAAATAATTATACCTTAGTCTGTAGTAGAATGTTCTAAATATTGCAATTACACTTTAATATATTTGCAACTCTTTTTTGGTTGATGGTTCCAGATTGCCAGTTTCGTCGCCACATACCTTGTGATCCTGTTGCAGTTTAGAATAGGAGAACGCCAGCAGACTCCACCTTCAGCACCAACACCAACACCTGCCCAGTGATGTTTGTCACTGCAAGTCTCGGCTTGACCAGGAATGGGTTCCACTATGAATATTTACCTAAATAAAACTAAATAAACATGTTTTAAAACATGTTTTAAACATAAACATATATATATATATATATATATATATATATATATATATATATATATATATATATATATATATATATATATATATATATATATATATATATATATATATATATCTGAAAACTCACACCCCAGAAGTGACTCGAACCCATACTCCCAGGAGCAACACAACTGGTATGTACAAGACGCCTTAATCCACTTGACCATCACGACCGGACATAATGAGGTGATAGCCGAAGCTATTTGAACCACCCCACCGCCGGCACTCGGATAGTAATCTTGGGCATAGCATTTTACCAAATCACCTCATTCTTTGGGGCACACGTGAGGAATACAAATGCGAACAAGCCTGAATGGTCCCCAGGATAATATGCAACTGAAAACTCACACCCCAGAAGTGACTTGAACCCATACTCCCAGGAGCAACGCAACTGGTATGTACAAGACGCCTTAATCCACTTGACCATCACGACCGGACATAATGAGGTGATAGCCGAAGCTGCTTGAACCACCCCACCGCCGGCACTCGGATAGTAATCTTGGGCATAGCATTTTACCAAATCACCTCATTCTTTGGGGCACACGTGAGGAACACAAATGCGAACAAGCCTGAATGGTCCCCAGGACTATATGCGACTGAAAACTCACACCCCAGAAGTGACTCGAACCCATACTCCCAGGAGCAACGCAACTGGTAACTACAGGGCGCCTTAATCCGCTTGACCATCACGGCCGGACAAAAGGAAGTGATAGCCAAGGCTATTTGAACCACTTCCCCACCGGCAACTCGGATGGTAATCTTGGGCATAGCATTTCACCAAATCACCTCATTCTTTGGGGCACACGTGAGGAACACAAATGCGAACAAGCCTGAATGGTCCCCAGGACTTTGCCGGCGGGGAAGTGGTTCAAATAGCCTTGGCTATCACTTCCTTTTGTCCGGCCGTGATGGTCAAGCGGATTAAGGCGCCCTGTAGTTACCAGTTGCGTTGCTCCTGGGAGTATGGGTTCGAGTCACTTCTGGGGTGTGAGTTTTCAGTCGCATATAGTCCTGGGGACCATTCAGGCTTGTTCGCATTTGTGTTCCTCACGTGTGCCCCAAAGAATGAGGTGATTTGGTGAAATGCTATGCCCAAGATTACCATCTGAGTTGCCGGCGGAGAAGTGGTTCAAATAGCCTTGGCTATCACTTCCTTTTGTCCAGCCATGATGGTCAAGCGGATTAAGGCACCCTGTAGTTACCAGTTGCGTTGCTCCTGGGAGTATGGGTTCGAGTCACTTCTGGGGTGTGAGTTTTCAGTCGCATATAGTCCTGGGGACCATTCAGGCTTGTTCGCATTTGTGTTCCTCACGTGTGCCCCAAAGAATGAGGTGATTTGGTGAAATGCTATGCACAAGATTACCATCCGAGTTGCCGGCAGGGAAGTGGTTCAAATAGCCTTGGCTATCACTTCCTTTTGTCCGGCCGTGATGGTCAAGCGGATTAAGGCGCCCTGTAGTTACCAGTTGCGTTGCTCCTGGGAGTATGGGTTCGAGTCACTTCTGGGGTGTGAGTTTTCAGTCGCATATAATCCTGGGGACCATTCAGGCTTGTTCGCATTTGTGTTCCTCATGTGTGCCCCAAAGAATGAGGTGATTTGGTGAAATGCTACGCCCAAGATTACCATCCGAGTTGCCGGCGGGGAAGTAGTTCAAATAGCCTTGGCTATCACTTCCTTTTGTCCGGCCGTGATGGTCAAGCGGATTAAGGCGCCCTGTAGTTACCAGTTGCGTTGCTCCTGGGAGTATGGGTTCGAGTCACTTCTGGGGTGTAGTTTTCAGTCATATATATATATATATATATATATATATATATATATATATATATATATATATATATATATATATATATATATATATATATATATATATATATATATATATATATATATATATATATATATGTATATATATATATATATAGTCTGATGCGACACTTGAGCGTGTTTTGTAAAACTTATTACATTTTCAAAGACTTTAGTTTACACACACAACTATAACTTGAATAGTTATAGTTGTGTATGTAAACACAACTATATAAACTTTATACACACAACTTGGTTGGCTTAATAAAGATTAAGCCACCCAAGAGGTGGCACGGGCATGAATAGCCCGTAAGTGGTACAATTTGTTTCCAGTATTCTGAGGTTGCATTTAATCATCTAGCTGTTATAGCGGGAGGATACTGCTTCACAGTCTTTATGAGGGTGACCAGCTGCTTGACACCTTTGTTGACCAGGAGAGTGACTGTGTTGATGGCTTCAGGGTGGCCACTGCAAGATTCAGGAAGCTCTTCTAAGGTCGTTGGTTGCTTCACATTCCAGAAGATAGTGAAGTAATGGCTTTTCTGTGACAGTTTGGCAGAAGATGCACTTTCTCTGTCGGAGTTCACCAATCTCCCAGTTGCATCTGTAACCTAGACGTAGTCTATATAACCTAACTGCTGTTTCCCTGTGGATTCCTTTTGGGATATTTAACCTTTCTAATTTGGTTGCCTGAAGATACCATGTTGCAGATGGCGAACTTTCAGCTATTCTCTGGCGTAGGTAGGCTTTGTTGAGGTGTGAGAGTTTGCTATAATTTAAATGACTTTCATTTTATATACCTGCATTTGGGTGAGGTGATATGTTACAACAGTTTTGGATGAGGTGAAAACAAACTTTCAACACAAGATAGAACACGAAACAATGGGTATAATATTGGGTAAGTTAGAGGGATGAATGGAAGTAACTGCAAAGGGCTTATTGGCCCATATTTCTTGATGCTTCCATATTGGTGCGGAGTCTTGAAGTGGGTAGAATATAGTTGTGCATTATTGCAAACCAGCCATATACTGTAGATATGTTGACGACATTTTTACACAGGTACCTGATGTTAGACATCTGCAGGAGCTGAAGGAGGCATTTGAGCGGAATTCTGTGTTGCGTTTCACTTACGAGATGGAGAAGGATGGGAAGCTGCAATTTCTAGATGCAACAGTCATGGAAAGGAGCGGAGGTTTCCACACTGCAGTCTACACTAAAGAAACAAACATAGGAATGTGCCTCAATGCCAACAGTGACTGCCCAGACAGGTACAAGAGCAGTGTTGTTAACGAATATGTCGACCGTGCTCTCAGCCACAGCTCAGGATGGAAGCAAGTCGATAAAGAACTCTGTAGGGTAAGGCAGGTCCTAGTCAACAACGGCTTCTCCAATGATTTCGTTGAAGACATCATAAGAAGGAAGGTGAAACGTCATGCAACCTCTGAAGAGACAACTAACACAACACCTGTACCCCCTATTAGACTATTTTACAGGAACTTCTTTTCCACAGCTCATAAAACGGAGGAAAAGGTCCTGAAAGATATTGTTAATAGAAACGTTATCCCTACAGACAAAAATCAGAAGATACAATTGACGATTTACTATAAAACCAAGAAAACTGCCAACCTACTCATGAGAAACTCTCCAGACACAAAGCAGAACGCTTTCAAAGAGACTAATTTCGTCTATGCCCTCAAATGCCCACGTGGGGACTGTAAGCCTCAAAGAACTCAGTATATAGGCAAGACAACAACATCTCTTTCCAGGCGATTAACGATGCATAAGCAACAGGGCTCCATCAAGGAACATATAATCTCTTCCCATAACCAGACCATCACCAGAGAAGTTTTAACAAAAAACACAGAAATTATCGATAGATACAGAGATAGCAGGCGGCTTGATATCTGTGAGGCACTACACATCAAGAAGTCAACACCAGCAATCAACATCCAGTTAATGCACAACTATATTCTACCCACTTCAAGACTCCGCACCAATATAGAAGCATCAAGAAATATGGGCCAATAGGCCCTTTGCAGTTACTTCCATTCTTCCCTTTAACTTACGAAATATTAACAAAATATTATACCCATTGTTTCGTGTTCTGTCTTGTGTTGAAAGTTTGTTTTCACCTCATCCAAAACTGTTGTAACATATCACCTCACCCAAATGCAGGTATATAAAATGAAAGCCGCCTCCAACTTTGCCGCTTCTGCATCGTGTGAGTTAAGGTTTCGTCATCATTATATGTTATATACTCACACATTTTTTATACTTCAGTAAATTTAATGACTTTAATCAATAAAACATGAAATGGGGAACCCACAGATTACCTTATTTAACCTATTTAACACAAACTTATGAATATTCAAGTGAAGAAATGTGCAAAATGGAAAAGTATGATTGTTGATTTATGAAACTTGTGTCGCTGAATTGCTTCAAACGCAGGATAAACATAATTTTTTCTTAAATAGATGTAAGTCGGAATTCCTACTTAATTGTCCTAAACCAAAGCATTGTTCTGCATGATGTTACAAAACTGTTAGAACTCAGATCCCTGATTGATTGGTAGAGATTAACCCACACAAAAGGTGGCACGGAAATTAATAACCCGTTTGGGTAAGCTCTTTGAAGCCATTACCATTATCAATAGCTGATACTAATATGTCAATATCAATTGCTTATACTGGAGATCTGTGGATGGATGGGATCTTCATTTTTTTTTTATTTTTATTTTTACATGCAAGCATGCTTATAAGTACAATAAAAGTAAACAATTACAACATAGAACAGACCAAAATAACAAAGCACAAAGGTGAAAAAACATAAAGGAACAAATGTACTAAACACAAAAACAAATCCCAAGGATACCTTCGCTTATAGGCCTCCCAAATCAAATACTCTATGTCGGTGGGGGGACGATCCCCCTATCGCCGTGAGCCCTGCATAAACTCGGGAACCTCCAGATCAGGCGGAAACAGCCACTCCTGAAGCTCACCGACGCAAGTCGCATAACGAAGCTGGGGAGCGCAAGCCACGTCCTTCGAGGTAGCAGGCAACACCGATGAAGTGTACGAGGGCTGCCGAGACGGCCGCGTCGCCGTACGCACAGGAGCAAAGGACAACCAACGAGATGGTAACGCCTCCACCGAGACCGCAGGAGACACTGAAGAGATGGCCGGAGACGGAATAGGCAATGAAACGGGGACCGAGGAAGGGGTTACAGAACCTCCAGAGCGAGCAGTCTTTTTCAACAGTATCACCAGGCCACCCCGCTCACCACGAACCTCAGCAGGGGGAACCACCCCCATGAAGAACCAGAGCCATCCGAGGCAGGTGACGCACCCGAAGCAGGAACCACAGACACCATATCTGAAGTGGAGGCCGAAACACCGGCACTAACATCCTCAGGCAAATGCACCTCCGCCGTCACCGTAGTATGCAACGCAACCGGAGCCACCCCTCCGTCGCCGGCAGATCCACAAGCGTCGAAGTCGTCAACGTCAGCCCATGCAGAAGAAGAACGCCGGGAACGCTTAGGCTCTGGCCGCACATCATCAGACCCGGAGGCTGACTCAAAGACACTTGCAACACAAGCCGGGCGAACCGATGCACGTCGCAGAACAGGGGGCACATCCACGGCTGAAGAGACGTCCACATCCACCGAATCCTCCTCCACAGGAAGCAGCGGAAAATCCTCCTCACTGAAGAGGTTCACGGGTGCAACGGCAGGCACAAAACAGTCAGCAGCCTGATGGCCCAAGAGACCACAACGATAACACGTCCGAGGCTGGCGGCCGTAAAACACCCGAACGTTGTAACCCAGAAGACGCACAGAGGACGGAATATCTTCCCGGAGCCTCATGCCCAGGGTGCGAATGTTAGACCTCACACCCTTAAGTGGACTGGAAGACACCACGTTCACCCGCACAACGTGCTGCCCCGATTTTGGGGCAGCCTGTCCATGGTTCTTCTGGGACATCGCTTGTTGGGGGTGACAGCTCCGACGATCAGCAGCCTCTTTTTAATTAAGCGCCGTCGCTCGGCTCGGGGTGCGTCGCCTCGTGGGCAGAGGAGCGTGATGCAATGGAGGATGATGATGTGGCCGACACTGAGTTGCCTTCTGAGTTGGATGCTGTGCCTCCTGCTGGTGGCTCCCCTCAGTGGGCTGTTGCCCCTGGTAAGAGCGACCTTGTGGTGGTGTTGACGAAGGATGTGAGGCGGGGGGCCTCTGCTCCTGTTCCGGTTGGTGGGGGCTCTGGGGCCCCTGCAGAGCCACCCTCCGCGGATCTCGGTGCGGTTCCTGACACCGAACGGTGTGCACGCCCTAGTGGGCGGGCCGGTGTGCGGCCTGCCATGCAGTCAGATGTGATTCCCCAGTGTGCGCCCGTGTGTCCAGTGTCCTCGGGGAAAACCCCATCCCTTTTGTCCTCTCGACCGGCGGGGTGCTCGACGGATCTACAGCAACTGCGACTTTTAAGTGTACTGACTTGGTGCGTCCTGTTCCCTGGTGCCCTTCTACCATCTGGGTTCCACGAGAGCAGTGTTTTGTCTCGGGAGTGCCAAATTCGATGCCTCGGCCTACTGCAGCTCCTGGGTGTCCGATTCCTGAAAGTGACCAACTTGTTTGGGAGGCTTATTGTTTACGGTTTCCTGCTCGGGAGTACCCGGAGAAGTATGAGTGATTGGTTTATTGGTGTGTTTGGTTTCTGTCTGTGTTGTGCGTGATGTTTCCCCGGTGCCTGCGTGCACAGGTGGGTGTCCATGTCTGTGCGTGTGGGTGGTGTGGGTGTTGTTCTTGCCCCTGCGTGGCTTGTTTTCTTGTATGTTTTGTGCTTTGCATTTGGTGTGTGTGTTTGTGTTGTGGTTGTGTGCGGTTGTGGGTGTTTGGTGTTATTTCTTTCGTGTCGTTGCGCTCGCCCTGTGTATTGTGTTGGGTGGCGGGCGGTGTGGTTGTGTATGTCGCTTGTGTGCGTGTGTTTATTATCTTGTCCTTGTGACATTGCTTTATTAGGTGTGCGGCATTGTTGTGTTTATGTTATCTCTGTATTTCCCTGTTTATGTCTTTACATGTTTTTTGTTTTTATTTTTTGTTGTTTCCTGTAGCTCTGTACTTATGCCTCTGTGTCGGTGGTTTATGAGGCCTGTTGTTGTTATGTACTAATCTGCACCTGAGTTTGGGTTGCTAGGATGGGCTTGTTTTGTGTTTGCTGTCTGTATTTCTGTACTTCCGTTTTTTGTGGATGTGACTGTTTTATGTTATTTATGTCGTGTTCTTTATTTACATAAGAACATAAGAACAAAGGTAACTGCAGAAGGCCTATTGGCCCATACGAGGCAGCTCCTATTCTATAACCACCCAATCCCACTCATATACTTGTCCAACCCGTGCTTGAAACAATCGAGGGACCCCACCTCCACAATGTTACACGGCAATTGGTTCCACAAATCAACAACCCTGTTACTGAACCAGTATTTACCCAAGTCTTTCCTAAATCTAAACTTATCCAATTTATACCCATTGTTTCGTGTTCTGTCCTGTGTTGATACTTTTAATACCCTATTAATATCCCCCCGGTTATGTCCATTCATCCACTTGTAAACCTCTATCATGTCACCCCTAACTCTTCGCCTTTCCAGTGAATGCAACTTAAGCTTTGTTAATCTTTCTTCATATGAAAGATTTCTAATTTGGGGAATTAACTTAGTCATCCTACGCTGGACACGTTCAAGTGAATTTATATCCATTCTATAATATGGCGACCAAAACTGAACTGCATAATCTAAATGGGGCCTAACTAGAGCAAGATATAGCTTGAGAACCACACCAGGTGTCTTGTTACTAACGCTGCGATTAATTTGTAACGTTATTTGTTACAATAACGTTATTTGTTACAATTGCGTTATTTGTAACGTACTGTTCTTTGTTTGTGTGTGTGTGTGTGTGAGTGTGTTCCCTCCAGTGCCCGTTTCGGGGTTTTCACATTGTGCCATATTTTATGTGCTTTATTTCTTGGTTTTTGTTGTGTATGTTTAGTTTGCATCCGTGTTTCCGTACTTTGTTATGTTTGTCCTGTATGTATGTTTGTTTTCTATTGTTTGGTTTTTATATTGTGTATTTCTTTTATAAAACTAAAATTTTGTATATGTGTCAGTGTCTGGTTTATTCTGTGTATGTTTGTTGAGTCTTTCCATGTCCGTAATGAGTCCGTTTGTTGTGTGTCCATTATTATGTTTCATTTTGTATTCGGACTAATGTCCCTGGAGTTTCTAGGGTCTTGTACTGCAGTGTTCTCTTTTATGCCTGTGTTTCTGCTTATGTTTTGTTGTAATGTTCTTGTTCTTCTGTTCATGTATATTGTGCTATACTTTGTATATTTCTTTTATAAAAATAAAAAAACGTTCACTTGCACACAAACCACTGCGCCAAACCGGCCGAAGTACCGCCTTAGCAGACCCTCCGGAAATTCCAATGGAGCCCCATGCACACTGACGTAAGTGAGGGCACCACTCCGATCAGAGAGTGACACAGTGCCCGCACCATCCGGCAGAGGTAATGTCCGCCCCTCGTATCGACGGGGAAAGTTGCGATACGCCAATTCCTCTGTGAACTTTAATATCGCTCGACGTGCCGTCACCAGCTCGACTTCATAAATGTTTATCACAGGAATATGAAGCCTCACACACCAGCGCTATCTCTGGGTACCCAGCCCAGCCGGAAAATTCGAGGCCCACAATACAGGGGGGAGGGGGGACCCCCATCGTGAACTCCACGTCAGCAGAGGCAGGCAGAGACACACCCGCCCCCATCCGGCCAAACTGGTAAACAACACCAACAGCTGGAGCGCCGAGGCAACACGTCTGTCCCCTACCGAAGCTAGGGCCAGACTCAAAGGAAACTTAAGATTGGAACAGAGGCATACTTTTTCAACCATCTGGTCCACCTTTTAAAGCAAATGGTGGACTCTACAGATATTTTTCTACCGGAATATCGAGCTGGAATTAACAAAATGTGCTCTTGTATTGAAGGGAATTTAAACACGTTCAAGGAAATTTTGCATATCTATAAGATGTTGGTTGACACAGCTCCCACAGCCTATGGGGTTCCCGGACTTGCTCAAGTTGCTGCAGAGTTCCTGGTTACTCTCACAGACTCTGCAGTTACAGTGTACTCTGCATTACAGCTCAAGGATAGTAAACGTTCCAAGTATTCCAAGGATCTCGTCGCTGACTTAGGTGATATTTACCAAAAAATATCTGTAGAGGAAAGATTTACATCTGTTTTCCAGATTCTAAAACGTGACCTTGCACAGCAGTTCTCTCACCTTAGTAAAGAGACAACAGATTTCTGTTTTTTCCATCATATGTCAGTATCGCGTCAAGAATCCTCGGAAGCAGTCCCGGAGGAGTTTATAGACAGCGTGACGCAGGTGGTGATGGAGGCGCCGGTGTTGCTGCTGTCGTCCAAGATGGTGATAGACGAGTCGACGCTGGTCCGCCTACTGCTGGATTCGGCCTCCGACCCCTTCACGCGCCATCCTCTTGTCCACGGCTCCTTCAGTCGTCTGCCTCACCTCCAGGCTGACATTCTGGCATGGAAAAACACTCACAGGGCTCTGCCACAATGAGTGTACATTTACGACAACCACAATATGATAATTTATGGCAACAATGACACTTGCAATTTCGACCACAGAGATAGCTGCAGGAAATTTGATGACCAAACCACACACCAGAGGATGGAGAAGCTCCTCCAACTTTGCCGCTTCTGCATCGTGAGAGTTAAGGTTTCGTCATCATTATATGTTATATACTCACGCATTTTTTATACTTCTGTAAATTTAATGACTTTAATCAATAAAACGTGAAATGGGCAACTCACAGATTACCTTATTTAACCTATTTAACACAAACTTATGAATATTCAAGTGAAGAAATGTGCAAAATATAGAAGTATGATTGTTGATTTATGAAACTTGTGTCGTTGAATTGCTTCAAACGCAGGATAGACATAATTTCTTCTTAAATAGATGTAAGTCGGAATTCCTACTTAATTGTCCTTACCCAAAGCATTGTATTGCTTTGTAGTATACCATATAAATTGAATAGATCGAATACTAATGATCCAAAGTGGATAACAAAGGATCTGAAGAACCTTATAGTTAAAAAGAGAGCGTGGTACAAAAGGATTAAGAATGGGGAAGTCTGTTTAGAACAGGGAATTCGTACAACTGGTTAGAAATACTAAAAAAGAGATAAGGAAAGCAAAAAGAAACTATGATGTTCGCATAGCAGAGCAAGTAAAAACAAGTCCTAAAGGGTTTTTCCAGTTATACAGGACAAAGATTAGGGAAAGGATAGGTCCATTAAAACTGAAACAGGTCAAGTAACAGATAGAGATGAAGAGATGAGTAGTATTTTTAATAAATATTTTATATCTGTATTTACTAAAGAGGAACTTAACAATATGCCATCAGCCGAACAAGTCTATGTGGGTGGGGACGAGGACAGGTTGACGAGTTTAACAGTTACCAGGGAGGATGTTCTTAAACAAATAGTTAAACTCAAACCAAACAAATCCCCAGGGCCGGATGAAGTGTTTGCCAGGGTGCTTAAAGAATGCAAAGAGGAGCTTTGCAACCCACTGTCTACCTTATTCAATAAATCAATAGAGTCAGGCAGAGTGCCAGAGTTTTGGAAAGTTGCTAATGTGATAGCAGTTTTTAAGAAAGGAGATAGATCACTTGCGTCAAACTATCGACCAATTAGCCTAACGTCTATTGTGGGAAAGTTACTCGAATCTATAATTGCAAATAAAATTCGTCTTCATCTTGAAAAACATAAATTAATAATTGAGTCGCAACATGGTTTTATAAATGACCGTTCATGTTTGACAAATTTGTTATCTCTTTATTCTAGCATAGTTGAGGCAGTTGATAGTGGTAAGGATTGTGATGTTGTGTACCTTGACTTTAGCAAAGCTTTTGATACAGTGCCACATGAAAGACTGATTAAAAAGATAAAGGCTCATGGTAGTGGGGGTGCTCTATTAAGCTGGATTAGGTATACCATAGCTATACCAAAGGAAACAGAGAGTTAGTATAAATGGAGTCAAGTCAGAGTGGGAAAATGTTGTAAGTGGAGTGCCTCAGGGCTCTGTTCTGGGACCTCTGTTTTTTGTAATATATATAAATGATTTAGATTCAGGTTTGAGTAGCAACATCTGCAAATTTGCAGATGATACAAAAATCGGCAGGGAAATTATTACGCAAGAACACTCACTATCTCTTCAAGTTGATCTAAATAGGGTTTTCAAACGGTCAAAGGATTGGCTGATGAAGTTTAATGCTGATAAATGTAAAGTTCTGAGGCTAGGTAATGATGATAGAGTTACAAGATACGAGCTAGATGGTGTTGAGATTGCGAAGTCGGATTGCGAAAGGGATCTGGGAGTTATGATAAGTAAGAATTTAAAACAAAAGGATCAATGCATGAATGTTCGTAATAAGGCGAATAGGACACTGGGATTTATTAATCGAAGCGTTAGTAACAAGACACCTGGTGTGGTTCTTCAGCTATATCTTGCTATGGTTAGGTCCCATTTAGATTATGCAGTTTAGTTTTGGTCGCCGTACTATAGAATAAGAACATAAGAACATATGAACAAAGGTAACTGCAGAAGGCCTATTGGCCCATACGAGGCAGCTCTTATCTTTAACCACCCAATCCCACTCATATACTTACCCAATCCCACTCATATACTTACCCAATCCCACTCATATACTTGTCCAACCCGCGCTTGAAACAATCGAGGGTCCCCACATCCACCACGTTACACGGCAATTGGTTCCACAAATCAACAACCCTGTTACTGAACCAGTATTTACCCAAGTTTGTCCTAAATCTAAACTTATCCAATTTATACCCATTGTTTCTTGTTCTGTCTTGTGTTGATATTTTTAATACCCTATTAATATCCCCCCTTTTATGTCCATTCATCCACTTGTAAACTTCTATCATGTCACCCCTAACTCTTCGCCTTTCCAGTGAATGCAACTTAAGCTTTGTTAATCTTTCTTCATATGAAAGATTTCTAATTTAAGGAATTAACTTAGTCATCCTACGTTGGACACGTTCATAAGAACATAAGAACAAATGCAACTGCAGAAGGCCTATTGGCCCATACGAGGCAGCTCCTATCTTTAACCACCCAATCCCACTCATATACATGTCCAACCCATGCTTGAAACAATGGAGGGACCCCACCTCCACCACGTCACGTGGTAATTGGTTTCACAAATAAGAACATAAGAACATAAGAACAAAGGTAACTGCAGAAGGCCTATTGGCCCATACGAGGCAGCTCCTATTCTATAACCACCCAATCCCACTCATATACTTGTCCAACCCGTGCTTGAAACAATCGAGGGACCCCACCTCCACAATGTTACGCGGCAATTGGTTCCACAAATCAACAACCCTGTTACTGAACCAGTATTTACCCAAGTCTTTCCTAAATCTAAACTTATCCAATTTATATCCATTGTTTCGTGTTCTGTCCTGTGTTGATACTTTTAATACCCTATTAATATCCCCCCGGTTATGTCCATTCATCCACTTGTAAACCTCTATCATGTCACCCCTAACTCTTCGCCTTTCCAGTGAATGCAACTTAAGCTTTGTTAATCTTTCTTCATATGAAAGATTTCTAATTTGGGGAATTAACTTAGTCATCCTACGCTGGACACGTTCAAGTGAATTTATATCCAATTTATAATATGGCGACCAAAACTGAACTGCATAATCTAAATGGGGCCTAACTAGAGCAAGATATAGCTTGAGAACCACACCAGGTGTCTTGTTACTAACGCTGCGATTAATAAATCCAAGTGTCCGATTTGCCTTATTACGAACATTTATGAAATCAACAACCATGTTACCGAACCAGTATTTACCCAAGCCTTTCCTAAATCTAAACTTATCCAATTTATACCCATTGTTTCGTGTTCTGTCTTGTGTTGATACTTTTAATACCCTATTAATATCCCCTTTGTTATGTCCATTCACCCACTTGTAAACCTCTATCATGTCACTCCTAACTCTTTGCATTTCCAGTGAATGCAACTTAAGCTTTGTTAATCTTTCTTCATATGAAAGATTTCTAATTTGGGGAATTAACTTAGTCATCCTACGCTGGACACGTTCAAGTGAATTTATATCCATTCTATAATATGGCGACCAAAACTGAACTGCATAATCTAAATGGGGCCTAACTAGAGCAAGATATAGCTTGAGAACCACACCAGGTGTCTTGTTACTAACGCTGCGATTAATAAATCCAAGTGTCCGATTTGCCTTATTACGAACATTTATGCATTGATCCTTTTGTTTTAAATTCTTACTAATCATAACTCCCAGATCCCTTTCGCAATTCGACTTCGCAATCTCAACACCATCTAGCTCGTATCTTGTAACCCTATCATCATTACCTAACCTCAGAACTTTACATTTATCAGCATTAAACTGCATCTGCCAATCCTTCGACCATTTCAAAACCCTGTCTAGATCAACTTGAAGTGATAGTGAGTCCTCCTCCGAATTAATTTCCCTACCGATTTTCGTATCATCGGCAAATTTGCAAATGTTGCTACTCAAACCTGAATCTAAATCATTTATATATATTACAAAAAAACAGAGGTCCCAGGACACAGCCTTGAGGCACTCCACTTACAACATTTTCCCACTCTGACTTGATTCCATTTATACTAACTCTCTGTTTCCTTTGGTATAGCGATGCCCAAATCCAGCTTAATATAGCACCCCCAATACCATGAGACTCTATCTTTTTAATCAGTCTTTCATGTGGCACTGTATCAAAAGCTTTGCTAAAGTCAAGGTACACAACATCACAATCCTTACCACTATCAACTGCCTCAACTATGCTAGAATAAAAAGATAACAAATTTGTTAAACATGAACAGCCATTTATAAAACCATGTGGCGACTCAATTATTAATTTATGTTTTTCAAGATGAAGACGAATTTTATTTGCTATTATAGATTTGAGTAACTTTCCCACAATAGACGTTAGGCTAATTGGTCGATAGTTAGACGCAAGTGATCTATCTCCTTTCTTAAAAACTGGTATCACATTAGCAACTTTCTAAAACTCTGGTACTCTGCCTGACTCTATTGATTTATTAAATATGGTTGACAGTGGGTCACAAAGCTCCTCTTTGCATTCTTTAAGCACCCTGGCAAACACTTCATCCGGCCCTGGGGATTTGTTTGGTTTGAGTTTTACTATTTGTTTAAGAACATCCTCCCTGGTAACTGCTAAACTCGTCAACCTGTCCTCGTCCCCACCCACATAGACTTTTTCGGCTGAAGGCATATTGTTAAGTTCCTCTTTAGTAAATACAGATACAAAATATTTATTAAAAATACTACTCATCTCTCATCACTATCTGTTATTTGACCTGTCTCAGTTTTTAATGGACCTATCCTTTCCCTAGTCTTAGTACGATATAACTGAAAAAAAAACTTTAGAATTTGTCTTTGCTGGCCCTGCTATGCGAACTTCATAGTTTCTTTTTGCTTTCCTTATCTCTTTTTTAACATTTCTAACCAGTTGTACGAATTCCTGTTCTAAAGTGACCTCCCCATTTTTAATCCTTTTGTAACAAGCTCTCTTTTTACCTATAAGGTTCTTAAAATTCTTTGTTATCCACTTTGGGTCATTAGTATTCGATCTATTCAATTTGTATGGTATACTACGTTCCTGTGCTTTGTTTAGAATATTCTTAAATAAGTTATATATTAAATCCACATCGAAATCCCCTTTTACGTCACCTATCGCTAGGTTCATGTCTCGCTCCAAGACCGGCCCACACCCCATACCCAAGACTTTCCAATCAATTTGACCCAAAAAAATTCTTAGGCTATTAAAATCAGCTTTTCGAAAATCTGACACTTTAACAGAATTTTCTCCTACAGGTCTATTCTATTCTATGCTAAATCTGATTACTTTTTTACTGATTTCATCCCATAGATGCTTTGCTTCCATTCTGTCTAAATTTGGTGGCCTATATATATAACCCTCTATTATAATATTATTTGCTTTTTCGTTTAATTCTATCCAAA
Organism: Procambarus clarkii; assembly: GCF_040958095.1. Taxonomy (NCBI): domain Eukaryota; kingdom Metazoa; phylum Arthropoda; class Malacostraca; order Decapoda; family Cambaridae; genus Procambarus; species Procambarus clarkii. Next base: position 36,891,395 of record NC_091197.1, on the reverse strand, counting down.
TAGCTTCTGTGTGTGGCTCAGTTTTGATTCCCTCTTTGAGACTACATTTTAAGTTGTCCCTAACATATATGGCTACTCCCCCTACTCGTCTAATATATCGATCTGTGTGAAATAGTTTAAATCCATTTATTTGATATTCAGCTAATAATTTTTTATTTTCTACATTCATCCACGTTTCGGTAAGTGCAATAATATCTATTTTTTTCTGTGCAGACAAGAGCATTTAATTCGTTAATTTTATTTCTTAGACTTCTACTGTTAGTGTAATATACCCTAAGTGAATTGTTATTTTGAGGCCCTTTTTTCCCCTGATCATTTTGCCAATTCCTTTCTCCCACGAACACATACTTTTATTACCTCCTTCCTCCAAATCAATTCCCATACCACTATCTACTAACAGTTTAAACCCAAACAAACACCTCTAACCACTGGTTCCAACGAGTTCGCAACAGCAACAACCCCAGCCCTCGATAGATGCACCCCATCACGAGCATACATTTCATTTCTTCCATAGAAGTGTTCCCAGTTGTCTATGAAAGATATTGCATTGGATTTACAATATCTTTCAAGCCGGCCAAGTGCCCTCGACATCCATTCATTTCCCACTCCCTTTCTTGGAAGAATGCCACATATGATCGGGATTCCTCCCTTGCTCCTAACTAATTCAATGGCTGTCCTGAATCTCTGTATTAGTTCCTCACTCCTAACTCGTCCAACATCATTACCCCCTGCACTAATACAAATAATGGGTTTGTTCCCATTTCCCGTCATAATATCATTCATGTTTCCAACAATATCACCAATTCCAGCTCCCGGATAGCAAACCCTTAATCTGTTCCCCCTATCTCTGGCACAAAACGTTCTGTCTAAATACCTCACCTATAACGTCACCTCGCAAGGCATAACCACTCTAGATTCAAAGATAGAAGCTGTCAAGAACTTTCCAGTCCCTTATAATGCTGAAGCTGTACAAAAGTTCGTAGGCCTAGCTGGATTTTACCGCCATTTCATTACCGGTTATTCAGTGATTGCATCTCCTCTCACTTACCTCCTTAAGAAGGACGTTCCGTTCGTTTGGACAACTGATCAAGAGAAAGCATTTCAAATGCTCAAAGAAGCCTTGATATCTTCTCCCGTTCTCAAGTTCCCAGACTTCACCAAACCGTTTATTTTAGTTACCGACGCCAGTAACATTGGGTTAGGTGCCGTACTCGCTCAAACTAGCGACAGAAAAGAACATGCCATTGCATATGCGAGCCGAGTCCTCTCTAAAGCTGAAAAGAATTATTCGACAACCGAGCGAGAAGCATTGGCTGTCGTGTGGGCACTCAAACATTTCAGAGATATCATCTATAACTACCCTGTCCATGTACTGACGGACCACCAAGCTATCATTCCCTTGTTCAGAGGCAAGAACCCCATAGGCAAGTTTGCCCGTTGGTCGCTCACCATACAAGAGTTCCTACCCACGTTTGGATACTTACCTGGCAAACACAATATAGTTGCCGATTCTCTCTCCCGTTACGTTGCTTTTCACGTTGAATACCCTTCATTAGACTTGCGAGATGTAGAACTCGCACAACGACAAGACCCAATGTGGGCACCGATCATAAGCTTTCTCATTAACCCGCACACGACTCTTACGGTCAAGCCACCCGTACCACTCAAGGAACTAGTACTCTTTGATCATGTGCTCCATCGCAAGGTTATGCTTGGATCTCCTGCCAGACTGGTACATCAACTTGTCATTCCTGAGTCGATAGTGTTAAAACTTGTTCACGACGCCCCACACAGTGCGCATCCTGGCAAGCAGGCTCGTCTTACGTACTACTGGCCCAAAATGGCCAAACAGATTGAACGTCACGTGGATCAATGTCTAACCTGCCTAGCTCACAGAGGCCATATTGTTGGCCCTAACCCGATTCAGACTTACCCTACAACTAATGCACCTTGGAATCGTGTTTCCACCTCACCTCACTTTGTGCTATTTGGGACAGTCATGAGATTTCCTAATATCATCTCCTCGCCGCCCGCGCCACTCTACAACTATGACGACTATGTTAAGGTAAAAAAACGGAGAGACACTCAACTGGTGTTCCAAAGGGTCAAGGAACATCTCTCTAAGGCTACTGATGATTTCACGCGGCTACAAAACGCTCATGTTAAACCTACGAGGATAGGACCTGGATCTTTAGTAATGATCCTCAACCAGCGACGAGATGGTCCCATGTACAAACTGACTGAGAAGTTCCTTGGTCCTTACAGAGTTCTTGAGCATATCACAGGTAATAAGTACAAGCTGGAAAACCTAGCCACTGGAGAACACGTACATGAGCATCTCAACCACATGAAATTAGCCCGTCTGACTGTTGACGATGACACCCCGACTCCTGTCCCTGACAACGTACCGCCTGACCCTACCACTGTGACACCCACTTCGGTCTCAGACACGCCCAGCGATACTACCCCACCACGTACTCACACATACAATCTTCGGTCCAGACCTATTATTTCGACAGTACATCACCAACAATCTGATGATTCATCTTCGTGTGATTGTGTTGTTCCAGTCTGTAAGGGACAATGGATGCGTTCTATCTGCTCCCCTCTTCCTGCCTGTTCATACATGGCAGAGGGAGACTACGTTCGTGATAAATTCTCAGGTGATTAGCACCTGAGAATTCATAGTTTTATGACTAGATTTAAGAGTGATTGCAACAATCGTTTCGCACCCCTCGGCTCAATGTATATAGACCCTTCCACCTCGGGTATCTTTGTTCATAGTTCATTGATCTTGTCGTGTCTCTATACACTATGTAGGTCCTTGTGTTCCAGCCACGTTCATGCTCTCCATATTTTAGTGGAAATGTCGCTTATTCTATGTATTGCCATGTAATATATTGTGCCTACATTAGTGTCTACCATTTATAATCTACTTAACAAGTAACACTTGTGGCTGAACATCATGAATTCCTACGCGCAACTTCTGGTCCGCTGACTCTTCAACTATCACCTCTACCTGCAGCCGGACCTCCTGCCTCCAGTTTGCGCAGACATTTAGCTAGTTAGTCATGATGCTCCATGGATAGCTTAGTTTGAGGATTATATTTAAGCAATGTACTCATTATTCATGCATGTCCGAGATGGTGTTGGACGTCTCAAAAAATAAGCTTGTTTGTTTACGGCCACTATAGGTAAATCACTGTATATAATGTTAGTTAGGTACACACCAAAGGGTTGTCAAATTTGTCAAGCAGATCGCCGAGGACGCCGATAATATCGTGCCGAGCGGTGTTGGACGCCAGTTAGTCGCGATGGACATACACATAGGGTGACCTAATACCCTCTTAAGCTAAACAACTTAATAGGTATCAACAACGTTGTCAGCAGATTTGAATGCAATCTGCTCTGCGCCTGCAGCCTCAGACCTTCAGAGACAGCCTGGGCAAGGGAGCGTCCACACGCGCTCCCTCACACACTCTAGCTAGCTCCTGGCCCGGTGTAGAAGATATATATATTTTTATATAAACTAAGAAAAAGCATTGGACGTTTGGTACTCCAATTCCTGCCCACTACCTAGTAACCTTCGACCATCCCCGGTTCAACACCAACCTTACATCAACCGATGTTACACGTAACGTGGTGGAGGTGGGGTCCCTCGATTGTTTCAAGCGCTGGTTGGACAAGTATATGAGTGGGATTGGGTGGTTATAGTTAGGAGCTGCCTCGTATGGGCCAATTAGGCCTTCTGCAGTTACCTTTGTTCTTATGTTCTTATCATTATGCCTTATGTAGAAAAACTTCTACACAACCTGTGGCACCTAGGGAGGATTCTATGAATTCTACCACAGTACAATATTGCAAGATACACCAAGAAATAAATGTACTTGCTACTGAGTCAGGCAATAATACTACTCTGCCTACGGCTCAACTCAAACTAATTGATAGGAAGTCTAGAGTTAACAGTAGAGGTCTCTTTGATCAAGGATCACAGAAAACCTTCATCACACAACAATTAGTCGAGCAGTTGAAATTAAAACCTGCCAAAAGTGTGAGCCTGAATATTTCTGGGTTCTTGACTAATAGTGGACCTCGTGAATGCCAAGTAGTCAAGGTGTTAGTGAGACTTGAATCTTCCACTAGTCCAATACAAGCGGTAGTAGTAGATAAACTTCCTTCAGACCTGCAGGTCACAGGACTAGTTCGCACTGCGAGATATCTCAAATGTAACCGCATGAGGCTAGCAGATCACAAAATAAATTCTGACTGCCTCACAGATGTTGGTAAGTTACGAACCAGAATTCCTCACCCGAGCACGGAGCAGTGAAGTCCACGCCATCTGTGAGTCCGCTCCCGAAAACTCCACAACATGGACGACGCCATCTAGTGGTGACAGGATATGCCGGCAATAGGCGCTGGATTCCTGTCCTAGTTGGCTCGCGAAGTAGCCGCTGCTGACCTCTGGTGAGGTGGCACTTAGACAGTGAACGAAGAGCGAAGAGGTGGACGTTTGTGTCTAAGCTAGTAAGTGAAGTTTCCTAGTGATCCCATGTAGTGTCCCAGTATTGATGACGTGTCTGCTTTCACAGAGTCAACCTAGGACGGCTGTGATGAACGGTGAATCAGTCTACCCAAGGCAGCCAAGGTCTCTTCACCAGTCTGCTGTGTAGAAGCTGTGAGCCACCCCCAGACGAACTCTGCTGAGTGTGTAATTGCCTGCCTGAGGAGTGGCAGCGACGGGAATCGCCGTATCCGAGGCTGGCTGGTGGAAGAGACTACCCACTGCGGTGCCGACTGAGGAGAGTGACCAGCGAGTTACACGAGGCTCCTGCCTAGGGCTCGCAACCCTAGTATTAGTCGTGGAGTGGCCTAGCAGCGTGGCTGATTGGTACCTGCTAGCTATAGGCTGGACTGTGGTTGTAGGCCATCACGATGAGGCACCCAGTGGGATTGTGATTTGGCTGGCCTATGGCCAGGGTCGATTCATTGTGGGTTCTGGGACACGGAAGAGGAAACCAGGAAAGGCTACCCAGAGTGAGCGTGTCTTCAGAGTGTGACGAAGTTGTATATATATTGTGTAGAAATAATTCCCGTGTGTGACTTTTATTTATATATGGTGATGGAAAAGGAATATATATAGAAATTGGTATACTTGTGTGTTTAATGTACCTCCCCCGTTGATTTTACTTGTATTACGGAGTGCACCCCTTGAAAGCCTCTACTAACTTGGGGCCGGACACACAAAAACAAATACCATCAGAAAAGAACCCGGTTGCGTCCCATTAGGGCCGTAACATAATTGGCATTCCCAGCGGGATCTGACCCCTTGTCAAGTATGTTTGACAGGGGTGGTGATGTAGTGCAATCCCCTGTGAATAATTCCCCTGTTTGTAATTATTAGGACGTTATACGTCCTGTTCAGTGCAGTGTGATCACGTGCAGTGTTGGCGAGTGCGGTGCTCGGTGTGATTAAGTGCAGTATTGGCGAGTACAGTGCTCGGTGGGGTAAGTGCTCAAGTATAGCGGTGTATGAAGTGCTCATGCACCACTTAGTGACAATGGTGGAGAAAATGACCATTGAGGATCTGGACGATGTTCAGGACTTTCTGAACAAAGAGGACTGTCTTGCTAGATTGAAATATCTGGGAAAGCAAGAAATTGTGCTAGTGAGTGCCTATCTGGAGATCAAAATACGTGAAAGTGATTCCCGTGTTGAGATCTTGTCAAAGGTTCACAAACATTTGAAGGCCGGGGAGAAGCAGGAAAGCGAGGTACAAATTAAAGTGAGGTGGTAGCTTCCAGTGAAAAGGAAGATAAGGGTAGTGACGGTGAAAGTGATGCAGGTGAACTGAATATAAGTTTTCTAACTGTAAAAATGCGTACTTTAGAAATAAATCGTGAGATAGAGTGGAAGAAGTTAGAAATAGAAAGGGGAAGTGAAAGAAAAGGAAATAGCTTTGAAAGAGAAGGAAATGGAAATGAAGCGTTTAGAATTACAAGAAAGGAAAGAAGAGCGAGAAAGAGAAGAAAGAAGAGAGAGAGAGAGAGAAGAACGAGAAAAGGAAGAAAAGGAGAAGGAAAGACAACACGAGTTATAAGTGCTGCGATTAGGTGGTCAGAGGAAAACAACGGAAACAAGTTTCGATCTGGTAAGGAATATAAAGATGGTCCCTAAAATCAACGAAAAGGAAGTTTCGAAGTTCTTCGCCGCCTTCGAGAAGGTTGCTGCCTCTTTGGATTGGCCGAAGGAGAATTGGGCCATCATGATACAGTCCATCTTGACTGGGAAGGCCCAAATTGCCTACTCCACGTTGTCCCTTGATGACTCCAGTGATTACGACAAGGTGAAGAAGGTAGTGCTCATGGCTTACCAATTGGTGCCTGAGGCTTATAGGCAGAAGTTCAGGAACCTGAAAAAGACCTCAGAGCACACGTTCACCGAGTTTGCGACCATCAAGGAACGACTTTTTCAGGAGTGGTGTGCTTCTCGGAAGGTGAAGACGAAAGAAGACCTCGAGCAGCTCATACTGTTAGAGGATTTCAAAGACTGCCTATCAGGGGATCTGAAGACATACCTAGAAGAGCAGCAGGTAGAGACCTTGAATGCGGCAGCCACTATGGCTGAAGAATACATCTTGACGCATAGGTCATCCACTAGGTATGTCCCTAAGAATTACCCACGTCTGTTTGGCAAACCTCGTCAAGAAGAGGAGAGACCCGTCCCACAATGTGCTATGAAGACGCCCCCCAAGTAGTCCCCGAAGGACAAGTCAAAGCAGTCCGAAACACCGTAGTCCAAGGAGGAATGTAGTGTGTTGGACTTGTGGGCAGAAAGGACACATTGCTGCTAGGTGCCGAGGCAAAAGAGGTAGCGGTCCACATAGGGAAGTGATGCTGATAGGTTGTGTGACACCACCAGTGGGAACCCAGTCTCTTATGACTAGTCAGGAAGGACCAGGATTGTTTGCCCCTCACTTCAGACAGGTATGTAACGAGTGATCATACTGGTAGATCAGTTGTAGTGCTCAGAGATAGTGGAGCAGCCCAGCCCCTGATCGCGAGAGACTCATTACCCGAGGGAATGAGTGTAGACAAAAGGTTGTCCTGGTTGGGTTTCCTATGACGCGGTACGTTGCCCCCCTTAGTGCCGGTACATCTAGACTCACCTTACTTTAGCGACACATGTGCGTTGGCAGTAGTTGATACCCTGCCTATAGCTGGGATTGACGTAATACTAGCAAACGACATGGTGACAGGTTGGAACGAAAATCATCTCAAGATGGTAGACGAGTCAGCCGGAGCAGCAATAAGGTGTGAGGTAACAATAGGAAACAGTGGTATCCAGATACAGGCAGACGTACAATTATATAATATGTTTACTTCTTCCTCTACCCAACAGATCGAGAGCATTCTAACAGATTCTGCAGATTCTTCTCCCGACAAGAAACATGGGGTTATGGTGACAGAAGCGACTGAGCAAGAGGAGAGACCTCGTGTACAAGCACCCACGGATACCCAAGAGTCTGGAGTGACGGCAGATGAGTACTTGCAGTATGGCAAGGTACAATGTTTACTGAACCGGCCAGAGATTCCCCAGACGTCAGAGGTATGTGAGGTAGGTGCGCAGGCTTCTTTTCTTTGTTCAAGAGAGAACTGGATAAGCACCTCCAAAGGATACCTGATCAACCAGGCTGTGACTCATACGTCAGGCTGCGACCAGCCGCGTCCAACAGCCTGGTTGATCAGTCCAGCAACCAGGAGGCCTGGTCGACGACCGGGCCACGGGGACGCTAAGCCCTGGAAGCACCTCAAGGTAAGGCTCTAGTGCGCTCTTTGATCCAAGCCAGGCTAATGGAGATCGCATCTATGGACGTGATAGGCTCATGAAGCTTATTCCTAAATGTTTCTTGGCGGTATTTTGTTTAATTCTTATGTGTGTTCTAAGTAAGGACCAGTGGACAACCCGACAGATGATGGCTCCTATGAACATCGTGAAGAGACCCCAAGGATTAGAGGCTTGCACTGTGAGTGTTGCAGACGAAGAAGGGACCTGGAAGGTAATGGTGGATACAGGGAGTGGGAGAAATGATATTATGAGTGACTGTTTCCGACAGGTTGACACCCCCCGCGTGATTGCCGAGCCTGGATTCAGCGTTATACGGAACGTTGGTCGACCTGACGGTGGCAGAGCGAACACCATCTTCAATGTACAAGCAGCCCTGTTGGGACTAGGTGTGTAGACGGTTATGCTGTAAGTACCGACTTAACAACTATCGCTGTTACTCCAAATTATCAGTCCCCTGTATTCCAGGTTCCCGTCTCCCTGAAGGACTACCGGACCGGTATAAGAAATGCCGTCTGCAACCAACCACCAGGGGTGCCACGACACAGGGAGGTGTCGATGCACCCCAGATTGCGCAACTGCCGAATCTTACTAAAGACACGTGAGATAATTATGCCCCTGATTAACATCTCGGTGAGGTTGTGGGAAGTCACATCAGGCAGGTCATTGCCTATGATCTTCAAGTTTTCCTTGTGCCAGAATTTCCCATTAGGGCAGTTTTGCGGACAAGACATCCTCGCCACACCAGTCCATTGTTTATGCGAGTCCGTTTGGAGCAGTACCAACATACTAATTTGGTTTGTTTTCTTTTTTGTAGAAACCCAAACCAAATTCTTTTTGGTGCGGAGGTTTTACGAACCAGAATTCCTCGCCCGAGCACGGAGCAGTGAAGTCCACGCCATTTGTAAGTCCGCTCCCGAAAACCCCACAACATGGACGACGCTATCTAATGGTGACAGGATATGCCGGCAATAGGCGCTGGATTCCTGTCCTAGTCAGCTCGCGAAGTAGCCGCTGCTGACCTCTGGTGAGGTGGCACTTAGACAGTGAACCCCATCTATGGAGCGAAGAGGTGGACGTTTGTGTCTAAGCTAGTAAGTGAAGTTTCCTAGTGGTGCCATGTAGTGTCCCAGTACTGATGACGTGTCTGCTTTCACAGAGTCAACCTAGGATGGCTGTGATGAACGGTGAATCAGTCTACCCAAGGCAGCCAAGATCTCTTCACCAGTCTGCTTTGTAAAAGCTGTGAGCCACCCCCGGACGAACTCTGTTGAGTGTGTAATTGCCTGCCTAAGGAGTGGCAGCGACGGGAATCGCCGTATCCGGGGCTGGCTGGTGGAAGAGACTATCGGTAACAAGGTCGTTGATATGTGGAACCAATTACCGCGTAACGTGGTGGAGGTGGGGTCCCTCGATTGTTTCAAGCGCGGGTTGGACATGTATATGAGTGGGATTGGGTGGTTATAGATAGGAGCTGCCTCGTATGGGTCAATAGCCCTTCTGCAGTTGTCTTTGTTCTTGTGTTCTTATGTGAATGCAACTTAAGCTTTGTTGCATTCATTGGGCGTCCTAAGGATGCCCATTGTCCTTAGGGCGTCTGTAGGCGGCCTTGTCAAGGTCTTCTTAAGACCCTGTCCTTAACGACCTTCCACGACGAGGTCTTGTTAATATTGGTCTCCTCCTTCGTTTCTTCCCGATGTTTCAGCTGTCGTACCTCCTCTAGTAGGAAATCCATCTCTGCTCTCAGAGTCACAACTAGATACAACAATTCCTTCACTAATCCTTCCATTATTCCTATAGTAATGTTAATACAATCAGAGCTCCAGCTAACACACAATCTGTTCTCGCACTTGCCTTCAGTCAATATTGGCTTGTTTAATAAGTGCATATGTGACGTATATTGTGAATATTTTAGTTTACCTTAAACATATTCATAGAAAACACCGACCTTACCTAACCTTCTTAGTATGTTAAGATAAGCATCTTATTGCTTCTTAATTACAATTATTACTTAACCTATACCGTTGATAGGTTAAGTAATAATTGTAAATAAGAAGCAATAAGATGGCTTCGAAGATGGCCCGAAGCAAATTTTGGTTGTGGGAGATTCCCATGAGAGGTATTTGGACAGAACGATTTGTGCCAGAGATAGTGGGAACAGATTAAGGGTTTGCTATCCGGGAGCTGGAATTGGTGATATTGTTGGAAACATGAATGATATTATGACGGGAAATGGGAACAAACCCATTATTTGTATTAGTGCAGGGGGTAATGATGTTGGACCAGTTAGGAGTGAGGAACTAATACAGAGATTCAGGACAGCCATTGAATTAGTTAGGAGCAGGGGAGGAATCCTGATCATATGTGGCATTCTTCCAAGAAAGGGAGTGAGTAATGAATGGATGTCGAGGGCACTTGGTGTCAATTGCCGGCTGGAAAGATATTGCAAATCAAATGCAATATCTTTCATAGACAACTGGGAACACTTCTATGGAAGAAATGAAATGTATGCTCGTGATGGGGTGCATCTATCAAGGGCTGGGGCTGTTGCGAACTCGTTGGAACCAGTGGTTTGAGGTGTTTGTTTGGGTTTAAACTGTTAGTAGATAGTGGTATGGGAATTGATTTGGAGGAAGGAGGTAATAAAAGTATGTGTTCGTGGGAGAAAAGAATTGGCAAAATGATCAGGGAAAGAAAAGAGCCTCAAAATACCAATTCACTTAGGGAATATTACACTAACAGAAGAAGTCTAAGAAATACAATTAACGAATTAAATCCTCTTGTCTGCACAGAAAAAATAGATATTATTGCACTTACCGAAACGTGGATGAATGTAGAAAATAGAGAGCTATTAGCTGAATATCAAATAAATGGATTTAAACTATTTCACACAGATAGATATATTAGACGAGGAGGTGGAGTAGCCATATATGTTAGGGACAATTTGAAATGTAGTCTCAAAGAGGGAATCAAAACTGAGCCACACACAGAAACTATTTGGATAGAATTAAACGAAAAAGTTAATAATATTATAATAGGAGTTATATATAGGCCACCAAATTTAGACAGAATGGAAGCAAAGCATCTATGGGATGAAATATCTAGAGCATCTAGATCTAACAGTATTTGTGTCATGGGTGACTTTAATTTTAGTGGAATAAACTGGTTGAACAAAACAGGGAATAGTGAAGCAGAAGATTTTCTAGAATTAATTAACGATTGCTTTCTTACGCAACACATTAAGGAACCAAATCGGGAAAATAATATTTTAGATTTAGTGTTAACTAACAGGGAAACACAAATTAATGACTTCGAAATAGGGAGTGAGCTAGGGAACAGTGATCACAAAGAAATCAGATTTAGCATAGAATGGAATAGACCTGTAGGAGAAAGTTCTGTTAAAGTGCCAGATTTTCGAAAAGCTGATTTTAATAGCCTAAGAAATTTTTTGGGTCAAATAGATTGGAAAGTCTTGGGTATGGGGTGTGGGCCGGTCTTGGAGCGAGACATGAACCAAGCGACAGATGACGTAAAAGGGGATTTCGATGTGGATTTAATGTATAACTTATTTAAGAATATTCTAAACTAAGCACAGGAACGTAGTATACCATTCAAATTGAATAGATCGAATACTAATGACCCAAAGTGGATAACAAATAATTTAAAGAACCTTATAGGTAAAAAGAGAGCTTGGTACAAAAGGATTAAGAATGGGGAAGTCAGTTTAGAACAGGAATTCATACAACTGGTTAGAGATGTTAAAAAAAGAGATTAGGAAAGCAAAAAGAAACTATGAAGTTCGCATAGCAGAGCAAGCAAAGTAAAATCCAAAAGGGTTTTTTCAGTTATATCGAACTAAGACTAGGGAAAGGATAGGTCCATTAAAATCTGAGACAGGTCAAATAACGGATAATGACAAGGAGATGAGTAGTATTTTTAACAAATATTTTATATCTGTATTTACTAAAGAAGAACTTAACAATATGCCTTCAGCCGAACAAGTCTATGTGGGTGGGGATGAGGACAGGTTGACTAGTTTAGCAGTTACCAGGGAGGATGTAATTAAACAATTAGTAAAACTAAAACCAAACAAATCCCCAGGGCCGGATGAAGTGTTTGCCAGGGTGCTTAAAGAATGCAAAGAGGAGCTTTCCGAGCCACTGTCTACCATATTTAATAGATCAATAGTTAGGCAGAGTGCCAGAGTCATGGAAGGTAGCTAATGTGGTACCAATTTTTAAGAAAGGAGATAGATCACTTGCATCAAACTATCGGCCAATTAGCCTAACGTCTATTGTGGGAAAGTTACTTGAATCAATAATTGCAAATACAATTCGTCTCCATCATGAAAAACATAAATTAATAAATGAGTCGCAACATGGTTTTACAAATGGCCGTTCATGTTTAACAAATTTGCTAACTTTTTATTCCAGATCCTCTCCCCGCTCAGCTCGTTGATGCCGTGAGGGGGGCTTAGTGGGCGGCTGCCGGAGTGTGATGCTCCTTGGGACAGTTCTCTGTCCTTTTCTAGCCTTGTGCTCCTGCTGCAGTCCTCTCCAATTGTGCTGAGCACCTTTTCCTTTTCTTTCTGTTTCGTATTTCTCCCCCCTCTTCTCCTATCTGCTTGCCGTTTCCTGCCGACATTTTGCTTGTTTTGGATCTTTCTTTGCACTTCTTCTATTTTGACGCCCAGGTGCTTGAGGAGGCATACTCTTGCACCCGTAGAACTGTTGTACCCGACGTCTCGAGCGAGGGGAACCTTTTATTGTCACTCCCCCTTTCGTCGCTGAACCCGATCTCGACGGACTGACGGTTCTTAAGGTGGCGTTTGTGGGGCGTATACTCACGACGCACCCCTAGGGGCCCCGGCATGATCGGCGATAGCTCCCTGTTGGGTGTCCAGCCTCTAATTGTGGCTCCATGGTGGGTATGCGGGCACATTCGTGGATGAATTTCTCTCTCTTCGTCTCTGTCGATAAATGTTTCCGTTGTACCCTCTCAGGCTCGTGGGGTGGGAGCCCCCAGTGGTGACCACTTCGTCCCCTGGTGCAGCTAAGTCTCTCGTTGTGACTTCTGCGCCTTTTGACCCCTCTCTCTCCAGGGGTTCTCAACGCCGTTCGCGCCCCGGCCGCACTCGCTCGATTAATTCCCGTACTGCCACATATCAGGCCTTGTTTGGTCCCGCTTCATGGGCCAAATACTTTGATCTCATCCCTCTTGATTCTGCGCCTCTTGACGATTTCTCCCTTCATCGGCATCTTGTTGATTCCGTGGATGCGTCTGTTACCTTCAACCCCACTCGTCTCGGTACACGTGTCGTTGCTGCTCCTTCTCAGGATGCAGCTTCCCGCTAGGCAGCCTTGTCTTGCCTTGGCGAGATCCCTGTTAAGGTCTCCAAGAACGTTCAGATAAATGCCAGTGTTGGCACTATTCTCCTCCCGCCCCATGTTGCAACCGGTGTTCGGAATCAGCAGGATTGCCACGATGATATTCGGCATATCCTTGATGCCCAAGGCCATTCTGTCCTCCAGGTTGACTCGTTTACTCGTCCCCCTCGTGGTCGTCGCCGACAACCCCTTCGTGTTGTGAAGATCATCTTTGATGGTAGGACCCTTCCATCCCGTCATTCCTGCTGATGCTAGGTGCTCTGTCCAGGAGTATATTCCTTCTCCTCGGCTTTGTAACAGGCGCTGGAGGTTTGGGCATGGTGCCCTCTGCTGCTCTGGGACTGTCTCTCTCTGTCCTTTGTGTGGGGGTGAAGGTCACTCTAAGTCGGAGTGCACTTCTCCCTAAGCTCGCTGCCTCAAGTGCGGTGGGAGCCGGTCGGCCGAGCGGACAGCACGCTGGACTTGTGATCCTGTGGTCCCGGGTTCGATCCCGGGCGCCGGCGAGAAACAATGGGCAGAGTTTCTTTCACCCTATGCCCCTGTTACCTAGCAGTAAATAGGTACCTAGGTGCTAGTCAGCTGTCACGGGCTGCTTCCTGGGGGTGGAGGCCTGGTCGAGGACCGGGCCGCGGGGACACTAAAGCCCCGAAATCATCTCAAGATAACCTCAAGATAAGAAGGCCCATCCTACCTTCTCCCGTGCCTGTATCCATTACAAGCTTGAGGCGGCCGTCCTCAACTTAAAGCACCGGGAGCGTTTATCTTTTCCTGAGGCGAGGCGCCAGGTTCGCCGGCTCCCGCCTGATGCTAACGTCTCTTATGCTCGCGTGTTGCACTCTTCCTCTCCTCGTCCTTCCTTCCTTCCTCAGACAACCGTTTCCGGGCCTTGGACCCCTGATACGCCCACTGCCCCCTCCTCTTTGAGTTCTGTACCGATGGGTCCCCCTCCTGGTCCTCTGTCTGGGGTTCCCCTTCTTTCTACCCGGTCTGTCGTGTCTCCTGTGTCTTCTTCCTCATCTCCCTCAGATCCTCCTTCCCATCCTCTTCCTCCATCTATTGGCTCTCCTCGCCGCCTGTCGGTGCAGGCGGATGTCCATCGCTCTCCTAACGGCCGTCGTGTGTGCTCTCGTTCAGCTTCTCCTGTTCAGACACTGGAATCCGTTGCCCGGTACGTAGTTGCTGGGACACCAGTCTCTTTAAGTCAGAAGCGTAAGCCTGGCTCCTCTCCTTCCTCCTCCCCGGCGGGTAAGAAGGCTTCGCTTTCTTCCTTGGCCCCTACTTCTGGCTCTGTTGCTCCTTCCCCTCCCATTTCTGTGCTTGTGCCCCCTGTTCCTGCTATGGAGGTTTCTTTGGCCCCTGCTTCCCTTTCGGTTGCTGCTCTTGCTGAGGTGCGCTCCCCTCTTTCTACTCCTCTTCCTGCTGCTGTCCTTGACTGGTCCTCTCCGTTGTCTCCTCCTCCTCCTCCTCCTCCTCCGGACCCCACCCGCTCACCTCTGGTCTGTTCTCCCGCTTCCTTCCCTCCATCTTTGCTCAGTTTACCCATGCCCCCTAACCCTGACTTTGCTGACCCTGATCCCGACCCCTGATATTCTTTAACGTGCTCTGTTGCTCTTTCGCATTAGTTTCTTCCTTGTTCTCTGTTGTTGTCCTTTCTCTTCTCGTCGATGCCTATTCTTCAATGGAACGTTCGAGGTTATTATGCCAATTTCCTCGAACTCCAACTTCTGATTTCGCGGTTTTCGCCCCTTTGTGTCTGTCTCCAGGAGCCGATGCTTGGTGCTCGTCCTGGTAGTTTTCGTGGCTATTCCTTTCTCCCCCCCCCCCCCAGCCGTTGCTGGGGCTCCTAATTCTTCTGCTCTCTTGATCCGCGCTGATGTTCCCTCTGTTCCTTTACTTTTTCCTTTGCCTCTCCATTGTTCTGCTGCTCGTATCTTTGTGGGGAAATGGTACACAGTTTGTTCCATTTATTTCCCCCCGAGTGTCCCGCTTTCTCTTCCTGATTTGAAACACCTCCTAGACTCCTTGCCGGAGCCTGTGAATACCCGGGGTCGCCTTCTTGAGCCGTTTCTCCTCTCTTCTTCCCTGTCTCTTCTGAATTCTGGTGAGCCCACTCATTTGGACTCTCGGACTCGCACCCATTCCTGTCTTGATCTTTCTCTCTGCTCTTCTTCTCTTTACTTAGATTTCACGTGGCAGGTTCTTGATGACCTCCATGGCAGTGATCATTTCCCTATCCTTGTATCCTTTTTCTCGTTTCGCCCTTACCACTCTTTTCCTAGGTGGCAGTTTGCTAAAGCGGACTGGAACCTATTTACCCTCAGTGCTGCTCTCTCTGACGTCTCCCTTCTGCCTCTCCCTTGCGCTCTCCTCCTTTTTCATGACACTGTCTTCGACGCTGCCCTCCGCTCTATTCCTCGCTCTTCCTCTCGGGGTCCACGGAAGTGCGTTCCCTGGTGGAATGCGGACTGTGCTCGGGCTGTCAGCTGTAAGCGTGCAGCCTGGAAGAGGCACCGCCGTCGGCAGACGACCGATTCTTTTCTTTTCTTTCGGAAAGCGAGTGCGGTGGCCCGTAGGGCCATCCGTATGGCTAAACGTGATGTTGGACTTCTTATGTCTCCACAATTACGTCCGAAATTCCCCTGCCACAAATCTGGAAGCGTATCCGCAAGAATGCGGGTAAGTTCGTTCCCGATGTTTTCCCGGTCCTTCACCTCCGTGGTACTCTTGTGGCGGACCTGTTGCAGGTCGCTACCGAACTGGGTTCTCACTTTTCTTCTGTTAGCTCTGGTCTTCATCTTCCCCAATCTTTCCTTCTTCGTAAACCTGTCCTTCAGTCTCGTCCTGTAGATTTTTGCACTCGTCTTCGACTTTCCTATAACGATCCCTTCTCTCTCTCTGAACTTCGTTCTGCCCTGGCCCTCTGCGGTTCTACGGCGGCGGGCTCCGATGGTATTCATTATGAGATGCTTCGCCATCTCCCTCCGTGCACGTCTTAGTATTTACCGAGTCTGTATAATCGGATCTGGGAGTCATCGTCAGTCCCTGAGGACTGGCTCGATGCCGTTGTCCTCCCTGTTCGCAAACCGGGGTCTCTGAGAACTTTCCCTAAGGACTTTCGCCCTATTGCCCTCACAAGTTGTGTCTGCAAACTCTTTGAACGTATGGTTAACGTTCGTCTGATGTGGTTCCTGGAACACCATCGCCTCCTCTCTCCTTCTCAATTTGGTTTCCGCAAGTGCCGCAGCACGACAGATGTCCTGGTGAACTTGGAGGTCTATATTCGTACTGCTTTTGCTGCGAGGACCTCCGTTGTTGCCGTCCTTTTTGACCTGGAAAAGGCTTACGACACCACTTGGCGATATCATATTCTGTCCCAGCTTCATTCTTTTGGCCTTCGTGGTCATCTCCCTCTCTTTCTCTGCAGCTTCCTCTCTCGTCGTTCCTTTCGGGTGCGCCTTGGTACTGCCCTCTCTGCCTCTTTTCAGCAGTATGAAGGTGTGCCCCAGGGTAGTGTTCTGAGCACTACTCTTTTTCTGGTTGCCCTCAGTGGTCTTCTTTCCTCTCTTCCTTCAGGTGTCTTCTCCGCTCTCTGTCGATGATCTTACCCTTTGCTGTCAGGGTGATGATTCGCCTCTCCTTCAGCGCCGGCTTCAACTTGCGATTGATGCCGTGTCATCTTGGCCCACTGATCATGGCTTAAAGTTCTCTACTTCTAAGACTTGTGCCATGTCTTTTACTAGGAAACGGGTCGTTCTTCGTCCCTCTTTGTCACTTTATGGTCATCCCCTTGAGTACAAAGATTCCGTGAAGCTTTTGGGGTTGTTCCTTGACACTCGTTTGTTTTGGTCTCCCCATATCTCTTACCTCCGTGTTGAGTGCTCTAAGGCCCTTACCCTCCTTCGGGTATTGTCCCATACTTCTTGGGGAGCGGATAGGCGCACTCTCCTTGCTTTACATTCCTCTTTCGTCCTGTCTAAGCTCGATTATGGTTGCCCTGCTTACTCATCTGCTTCTCCTTCTACTCTTCGCCGTATTGATGCTTTGCACCATACTGGGTTGCGCCTCAGTTCTGGTGCCTTTCGTTCGACTCCTGTCCTTAGCTTGTATGTTGACACTGGCTTCCTGTCTCTCCAGGACCGCCGTGTCTTCGCTATCTTGCGCGATCCTTACAACATCCTTCCTCTCGCCTCTGTCGTGCTTTAACTTTTACCCCTCCTGCGGTTCCTGTTCCTCTTCACCACCTCCCTCTGTCTGTCCGGTTATCTCGCTTACAGGATTCTCTTTCCGTTCGTGTTTCTAATGTTTCTCCTCGTGTTGTTCCTTCTTTGCCCCTGTGGAGAGTCCCCCTTCTGCAGTTTTGTACATCCATGACCCGCATCACTAAAGCTTTTACCCCTCCTATGGTTCTAAAACGCCTTTTCCTTGAGCACTTTTCTTCTCACTCCCGCTCCGTTTCTGTCTTCATTGATGGGTCTAAGTCTGCGGACGGTGTTGGCTACTCTGTTGTTTTTCCTGATCGCACTTATATGTGTCGCTTACCTCCGGAGACTAGCATCTTTACAGCGGAGCTTTATGCTATTCTCAATGCTCTTCGTCTCCTGCTTTCTCGTTGTCAGTCTTCCTTTGTAGTTGTTGTTGACTCGCGTAGTGTCCTCATGGCTCTCGGGTCCTTTAATCCGGTTCATCCAGTAGTTGTCGAGATCCAGCGTTGGCTGTTTCTTGTCCACAGTAAATTTAAGTCGGTTGAGTTTTGTTGGGTTCCCAGCCATATTGGTGTCTTTAAATGAGCGTGCGGATGCTGCCGCCAAGGAAGCTGTCCGCTCTTGTCCCATCTCTCGTAATGGTATTCCATATTCCGACTTTTACCCGGTTATCCATTCCTCCATTCTTACCCGTTGGCAGGCTTGTTGGTCGTCTGTTACTGGTAACAAACTTCGTACTCTTAAATGTTGTGTTTCCTCGTGGCCATCCTCCTGCCACCGTAACCGGCGATGGGAAACAGCTCTGGCGAGGTTGCGTATTGGCCATACTCGCTTAACCCATGGTCACTTGATGGAGCACCGCCCAGCTCCTTATTGTCCTAGTTGCATTGTCCCTCTTACGGTCGTGCATGTCCTTCTTGAATGTCCTGACTTCCAGGACGAGCGTGTCTTGCTTTCCGACCGCCCCTCGCGGTCGCCTGTCCCTCAGTGGAATTCTTGGTGACTCGGATACTTTTGATATCGTTCACCTGATGCGTTTTTGTTCTCGTATTGGCATCCATGGTGATATTTAGCGCCCTCTGATTATTCTGCACATTTGATGGTGCTACATAGCCTTCCCGGTTTCGTGCCTTTTTTTTATAATTACTTACTTTTTCTTCCAGCATAGTTGAGGCAGTTGATAGTGGTAAGGATTGTGATGTTGTGTACCTTGACTTTTGCAATGCTTTTGATACAGTGCCACATGAAAGACTAATTAAAAAAATAGAAGCTCATGGTATTGGGGGTGCTATATTAAGTTGGATTAGGGCATGGCTATTCCAAAGGAAACAGAGTTAGTATCAATGGGGTTAAGTCAGAGTGAACATAAGAACATAAGAACAAAGGCAACTGCAGAAGGCCTATTGGCCCATTCGAGGCAGCTCCTATTCTATAACCACCCAATCCCACTCATATACTTGTCCAATCCGCGCTTGAAACAATCGAGGGACCCCACCTCCACCACGTTACGCGGCAATTGGTTCCACAAATCAACAACCCTGTTACTGAACCAGTATTTACCCAAGTCTTTCCTAAATCTAAACTTATCCAATTTATACCCATTGTTTCGTGTTCTGTCCTGTGTTGATACTTTTAATACCCTATTAATATCCCCCTTGTTATGTCCATTCACCCACTTGTAAACCTCTATCATGTCGCCCCTAACTCTTCGCCTTTCCAGTGAATGCAACTTAAGCTTTGTTAATCTTTCTTCATATGAAAGATTTCTAATTTGGGGAATTAACTTAGTCATCCTACGCTGGACACGTTCAAGTGAATTTATATCCATTCTATAATATGGCGACCAAAACTGAACTGCATAATCTAAATGGGGCCTAACTAGAGCAAGATATAGCTTGAGAACCACACCAGGAGTCTTGTTACTAACGCTGCGATTAATAAATCCAAGTGTCCGATTTGCCTTATTACGAACATTTATGCATTGATCCTTTTGTTTTAAATTCTTACTAATCATAACTCCCAGATCCCTTTCGCAATCCGACTTCGCAATCACAACACCATCTAGCTCGTATCTTGTAACTCTATCATCATTACCTAACCTCAGAACTTTACATTTATCAGCATTAAACTGCATCTGCCAATCCTTTGACCATTTCAAAACCCTATCTAGATCAACTTGAAGTGATAGTGAGTCCTCCTCCGAATTAATTTCCCTACCGATTTTCGTATCATCGGCAAATTTGCAAATGTTGCTACTCAAACCTGAATCTAAATCATTTATATATATTATAAACAACAGAGGTCCCAGGACAGAGCCTTGAGGCACTCCACTTACAACATTTTCCCACTCTGACTTGATTCCATTTATACTAACTCTCTGTTTCCTTTGGTATAGCCATGCCCTAATCCAGCTTAATATAGCACCCCCAATACCATGAGACTCTATCTTTTTAATCAGTCTTTCATGTGGCACTGTATCAAAAGCTTTGCTAAAGTCAAGGTATACAACATCGCAATCCTTACCACTATCAACTGCCTCAACAATGCTAGAATAAAAAGATAACAAATTTGTTAAACATGAACGGCCATTTATAAAACCATGTTGAGACTCAATTATTAATTTATGTTTTTCAAGATGAAGACGAATTTTATTTGCTATTATAGATTCGAGTAACTTTCCCACAATAGACGTTAGGCTAATTGGTCGATAGTTAGACGCAAGTGATCTATCTCCTTTCTTAAAAACTGGTATCACATTAGCAACTTTCCAAAACTCTGGCACTCTGCCTGACTCTATTGATTTATTAAATATGGTTGACAGTGGGTCACAAAGCTCCTCTTTGCATTCTTTAAGCACCCTGGCAAACACTTCATCCGGCCCTGGGGATTTGTTTGGTTTGAGTTTTACTATTTGTTTAAGAACATCCTCCCTGGTAACTGCTAAACTCGTCAACCTGTCCTCGTCCCCACCCACATAGACTTGTTCAGCTGAAGGCATATTGTTAAGTTCCTCTTTAGTAAATATAGATACAAAATATTTATTAAAAATACTACTCATCTCTTCATCACTATCTGTTATTTGACCTGTATCAGTTTTTAATGGACCTATCCTTTCCCTAGTCTTAGTACGATATAACTGAAAAAAACCTTTAGGATTTGTCTTTGCTTGCCCTGCTATGCGAACTTCATAGTTTCTTTTTGCTTTCCTTATCTCTTTTTTAACATTTCTAACCAGTTGTACGAATTCCTGTTCTAAAGTGACCTCCCCATTTTTAATCCTTTTGTACCAAGCTCTCTTTTTACCTATAAGGTAAAAAGTATAAAACTTTTAGGTATAAAACAGCCATAGAGTTAGTTAGGAGCAAGGGAGGAATCCCGATCATATGTGGCATTCTTCCAAGAAAGGGAGTGGGAAATGAATGGATATCGAGGGCACTTGGTGTCAATTGCCGGCTGGAAAGATATTGCAAATCAAATGCAATATCTTTCATAGACAACTGGGAACACTTCTATGGAAGAAATGAAATGTATGCTCGTGATGGGGTGCATCTATCGAGATCTGGGGTTGTTGCTGTTGCGAACTCGTTGGAAGAAGTGATTAGAAGTGTTTGTTTGGGTTTAAACTGTTAGTAGATAGAGGTATGGGAATTGATTTGGAAGGAGGTAATAAAAGTATGTGTTTGTGGGAGAAAGGAATTGGCAAAATGATCAGGGAAAGAAAAGGGCCTCAAAATAACAATTCACTTAGGGTATATTACACTAACAGTAGAAGTCTAAGAAATAAAATTAACGAATTAAATGCTCTTGTCTGCACAGAAAAAATAGATATTATTGCACTTACCGAAACGTGGATGAATGTAGAAAATAGAGAACTATTAGCTGAATATCAAATATATGGATTTAAACTATTTCACACAGATAGATATATTAGACGAGGAGGTGGAGTAGCCATATATGTTAGGGACAATTTGAAATGTAGTCTCAAAGAGGGAATCAAAACAGAGCCACACACAGAAACTATTTGGATTGAATTAAACGAAAAAGCTAATAATATTATAATAGGAGTAATATATAGGCCACCAAATTTAGACAGAATGGAAGCAAAGCATCTATGGGATGAAATATCTAGAGCATCTAGATCTAACAGTATTTATGTCATGGGTGACTTTAATTTTAGCGAAATAAACTGGTTGAACAAAACAGGGAATAGTGAAGCAGAAGATTTTCTAGAATTAATTGACGATTGCTTTCTTACGCAACACATTAAGGAACCAACACGGGAAAATAATATTTTAGATTTAGTGTTAACTAAGAGGGAAACGCAAATTAATGACATCGAAATAGGGAGTGAGCTAGGGAGCAGTGATCACAAAGAAATCAGATTTAGCATAGAATGGAATAGACCAGTAGGAGAAAATTCTGTTAAAGTGCCAGATTTTCGAAAAGCTGATTTTAATAGCCTAAGAAATTTTTTGGGTCAAATTGATTGGAAAGGCTTGGGTATAGGGTGTGGGCCGGTCTTGGAGCGAGACATGAACCCAGCGATAGGTGACTTAAATGGGGATTTCGATGTGGATTCAATATATAATTTATTTAAGAATATTCTAAACAAAGCACAGGAACGTAGTATACCATACAAATTGAATAGATCGTATACTAATGACCCAAAGTGGATAACAAAGAATTTGAAGAACCTTATAGGTAAAAAGAGAGCTTGGTACAAAAGGATTAAAAATGGGGAGGTCACTTTAGAACAGGAATTCGTACAACTGGTTAGAAATGTTAAAAAAGAGATAAGGAAAGCAAAAAGGAACTATGAAGTTCGCATAGCAGGGCAAGCAAAGACAAATCCTAAAGGGTTTTTTCAGTTATATCGTACTAAGACTAGGGAAAGGATAGGTCCATTAAAAACTGAGACAGGTCAAATAACAGATAGTGATGAAGAGATGAGTAGTATTTTTAATAAATATTTTGTATCTGTATTTACTAAAGAGGAACTTAACAATATGCCTTCAGCCGAACAAGTCTATGTGGGTGGGGACGAGGACAGGTTGACGAGTTTAGCAGTTACCAGGGAGGATGTTCTTAAACAAATAGTGAAACTCAAACCAAACAAATCCCCAGGGCCGGATGAAGTGTTTGCTAGGGTGCTTAAAGAATGCAAAGAGGAGCTTTGTGACCCACTGTCAACCATATTTAATAAATCAATAGAGTCAGGCAGAGTGCCAGAGTTTTGGAAAGTTGCTAATGTGATACCAGTTTTTAAGAAAGGAGATAGATCACTTGCGTCTAACTATCGACCAATTAGCCTAACGTCTATTGTGGGAAAGTTACTCGAATCTATAATAGCAAATAAAATTCGTCTTCATCTTGAAAAACATAAATTAATAATTGAGTCGCAACATGGTTTTATAAATGGCCGTTCATGTTTAACAAATTTGTTATCTTTTTATTCTAGCATTGTTGAGGCAGTTGATAGTGGTAAGGATTGCGATGTTGTATACCTTGACTTTAGCAAAGCTTTTGATACAGTGCCACATGAAAGACTGATTAAAAAAATAGAGTCTCATGGTATTGGGGGTGCTATATTAAGCTGGATTAGGGCATGGCTATACCAAAGGAAACAGAGAGTTAGTATAAATGGAATCAAGTCAGAGTGGGAAAATGTTGTAAGTGGAGTGCCTCAAGGCTCTGTCCTGGGACCTCTGTTGTTTATAATATATATAAATGATTTAGATTCAGGTTTGAGTAGCAACATTTGCAAATTTGCCGATGATACGAAAATCGGTAGGGAAATTAATTCGGAGGAGAACTCACTATCACTTCAAGTTGATCTAGATAGGGTTTTGAAATGGTCAAAGGATTGGCAGATGCAGTTTAATGCTGATAAATGTAAAGTTCTGAGGTTAGGTAATGATGATAGAGTTACAAGATACGAGCTAGATGGTGTTGTGATTGCGAAGTCGGATTGCGAAAGGGATCTGGGAGTTATGATTAGTAAGAATTTAAAACAAAAGGATCAATGCATAAATGTTCGTAATAAGGCAAATCGGACACTTGGATTTATTAATCGCAGCGTTAGTAACAAGACACCTGGTGTGGTTCTCAAGCTATATCTTGCTCTAGTTAGGCCCCATTTAGATTATGCAGTTCAGTTTTGGTCGCCATATTATAGAATGGATATAAATTCACTTGAACGTGTCCAGCGTAGGATGACTAAGTTAATTCCCCAAATTAGAAATCTTTCATATGAAGAAAGATTAACAAAGCTTAAGTTGCATTCACTGGAAAGGCGAAGAGTTAGGGGTGACATGATAGAGGTTTACAAGTGGATGAATGGACATAACCGGGGGGATATTAATAGGGTATTAAAAGTATCAACACAGGACAGAACACGAAACAATGGATATAAATTGGATAAGTTTAGATTTAGGAAAGACTTGGGTAAATACTGGTTCAGTAACAGGGTTGTTGATTTGTGGAACCAATTGCCGCGTAACATTGTGGAGGTGGGGTCCCTCGATTGTTTCAAGCGCGGGTTGGACAAGTATATGAGTGGGATTGGGTGGTTATAGAATAGGAGCTGCCTCGTATGGGCCAATAGGCCTTCTGCAGTTACCTTTCTTCTTATGTTCTTCTTATGTTCTTAAGGTTCTTCAAATTCTTTGTTATCCACTTTGGGTCATTAGTATTCGATCTATTCAATTTGTATGGTATACTACGTTCCTGTGCTTTGTTTAGAATATTCTTAAATAAGTTATATATTGGATCCACATCGAAATCCCCATTTAAGTCACCTATCGCTGGGTTCATGTCTCGCCCCAAGACCGGCCCACACCCCATACCCAAGACTTTCCAATCAATTTGACCCAAAAAATTTCTTAGGCTATTAAAATCAGCTTTTCGAAAATCTGGCACTTTAACAGAATTTTCTCCTACTGGTCTATTCCATTCTATGCTAAATCTGATTTCTTTGTGATCACTGCTCCCTAGCTCACTCCCTATTTCGATGTCATTAATTTGCGTTTCCCTGTTAGTTAACACTAAATCTAAAATATTATTTTCCCGTGTTGGTTCCTTAATGTGTTGCGTAAGAAAGCAATCGTCAATTAATTCTAGAAAATCTTCGGCTTCACTATTCCCTGTTGTGTTCAACCAGTTTATTCCGCTAAAATTAAAGTCACCCATGACATAAATACTGTTAGATCTAGATGCTCTAGATATTTCATCCCATAGATGCTTTGCTTCCATTCTGTCTAAATTTGGTGGCCTATATATTACTCCTATTATAATATTATTAGCTTTTTCGTTTAATTCAATCCAAATAGTTTCTGTGTGTGGCTCTGTTTTGATTCCCTCTTTGAGACTACATTTCAAATTGTCCCTAACATATATGGCTACTCCACCTCCTCGTCTAATATATCTATCTGTGTGAAATAGTTTAAATCCATATATTTGATATTCAGCTAATAGTTCTCTATTTTCTACATTCATCCACGTTTCGGTAAGTGCAATAATATCTATTTTTTCTGTGCAGACAAGAGCATTTAATTCGTTAATTTTATTTCTTAGACTTCTACTGTTAGTGTAATATACCCTAAGTGAATTGTTATTTTGCGGACCTTCTCTTTCCCTGATCGTTTTGCCAATTCCTTTCTCCCACAAACACACACTTTTATTACCTCCTTCCTCCAAATCAATTCCCATACCTCTATCTACTAACAGTTTAAACCCAAACAAACACCTCTAACCACTTCTTCTAACGAGTTCGCAACAGCAACAACCCCAGCTCTCGATAGATGCACCCCATCACGAGCATACATTTCATTTCTTCCATAGAAGTGTTCCCAGTTGTCTATGAAAGATATTGCATTTGATTTGCAATATCTTTCCAGCCGGCAATTGACACCAAGTGCCCTCGATATCCATTCATTTCCCACTCCCTTTCTTGGAAGAATGCCACTAACTAGAGCAAGATATAGCTTGAGAACCACACCAGGTGTCTTGTTACTAACGCTGCGATTAATAAATCCAAGTGTCCTATTTGCCTTATTACGAACATTTATGCATTGATTCTTTTGTTTTAAATTCTTACTAATCATAACTCCCAGATCCCTTTCGCAATCCGACTTCGCAATCTCAACACCATCTAGCTCGTATCTTGTAACTCTATCATCATTACCTAACCTCAGAACTTTACATTTATCAGCATTAAACCGCATCTGCCAATCCTTTGACCATTTCAAAACACTATCTAGATCAACTTGAAGTGATAGTGAGTCCTCCTCCGAATTAATTTCCCTACCGATTTTCGTATCATCGGCAAATTTGGCAAATTTTGCTACTCAAACCTGAATCTAAATCATTTATATATATTATAAACAACAGAGGTCCCAGGACAGAGCCTTGAGGCACTCCACTTACAACATTTTCCCACTCTGACTTGATTCCATTTATATTAACTCTCTGTTTCCTTTGGTATAGCCATGCCCTAATCCAGCTTAATATAGCACCCCCAATACCATGAGACTCTATTTTTTTAATCAGTCTTTCATGTGGCACTGTATCAAAAGCTTTGCTAAAGTCAAGGTACACAACATCACAATCCTTACCACTATCAATTGCCTCAACTATGCTAGAATAAAAAGATAACAAATTTGTTAAACATGAACGGCCATTTATAAAACCATGTTGCGACTCAATTATTAATTTAAGTTTTTCAAGATGAAGACGAATTTTATTTGCTGTTATAGATTCGAGTAACTTTCTCACAATAGACGTTAGGCTAATTGGTCGATAGTTAGACGCAATTTTTTAAATCCTGAAGGGTTTTTTCAGTTATATCGTACTAAGACTAGGGAAAGGATAGGTCCATTAAAAACTGAGACAGGTCAAATAACAGATAGTGATGAAGAGATGAGTAGTATTTTTAATAAATATTTTGTATCTGTATTTACTAAAGAGGAACTTAACAATAAGCCTTCAGCCGAACAAGTCTATGTGGGTGGGGATGAGGACAGGTTGACTAGTTTAGCAGTTACCAGGGAGGATGTAATTAAACAATTAGAAAAACTAAAACCAAACAAATCCCCAGGGCCGGATGAAGTGTTTGCCAGGGTGCTTAAAGAATGCAAAGAGGAGCTTTCCGAGCCACTGTCTACCATATTTAATAAATCAATAGAGTCAGGCAGAGTGCCAGAGTCATGGAAGGTAGCTAATGTGGTACCAATTTTTAAGAAAGGAGATAGATCACTTGCGTCAAACTATCGGCCAATTAGCCTAACGTCTATTGTGGGAAAGTTACTTGAATCAATAATTGCAAATACAATTCGTCTCCATCTTGAAAAACATAAATTAATAAATGAGTCGCAACATGATTTTACAAATGGCCGTTCATGTTTAACAAATTTGCTAACTTTTTATTCCAGCATAGTTGAGGCAGTTGATGGTTGTAAGGATTGTGATGTTGTGTACTTTGACTTTAACAAAGCTTTTGATACAGTGCCACATGAAAGACTGATTAAAAAAATAGAAGCTCATGGTATTGGGGGGGTGCTATATTAAGTTGGATTAGGGCATGGCTATTCCAAAGGAAACAGAGAGTTAGTATAAATGGGGTTAAGACAGAGTGGGATAATGTTGTTAGTGGAGTACCTCAGGGCTCTGTCCTGGGACCTCTGTTGTTTATAATATATATAAATGATTTAGATTCAGGTTTGAGTAGCAACATTTGCAAATTTGCCGATGATACGAAAATCGGTAGGGAAATTAATTCGGAGGAGGACTCACTATCACTTCAAGTTGATCTAGATAGGGTTTTGAAATGGTCAAAGGATTGGCAAATGCAGTTTAATGCTGATAAATGTAAAGTTCTGAGGCTAGGAAATGATGATAGAGTTACAAGATACGAGCTAGATGGTGTTGAGATTGCGAAAGGGATCTGGGAGTTATGATTAGTAAGAATTTAAAACAAAAGGATCAATGCATGAATGTTCGTCATAAGGCGAATAGGACACTGGGATTTATTAATCGAAGCATTAATAACAAGACACCTGGTGTGGTTCTTAAGCTATATCTTGCTCTGGTTAGGCCCCATTTACATTATGCAGTTCAGTTTTGGTCGCCGTATTATAGAATGGATATAAATTCACTTGAACGTGTCCAACGTAGGATGACTAAATTAATTCCCCAAATTAGAAATCTTTCATATGAAGAAAGATTAACAATTATTATTATTAACATCTTTATTGACAAAATTAATTACAATTTTGCCTAATCTGAGGATTTTGATAGTCTTATTAAAGTGAGGATAATGCTAGTATTCACTGTCACGCAGGACAGAGGGTCATACATACGACAATAGGTCTAAACTGTACGCTGAAGCACATATATATCATGATTACAATCAATGTTTTAATGTATCTATATGTGAAAATAACTTTCTGTTGTGCACTGCCACACAAGGGCAGGGATGGGTCCATAAGTGATACAGCTTAGAAGTAATATAAATAAAAATTGTTCTTCATTCTATAAAATGGACAAGCAAATTTTGGGTAAATTGTTAGGATGTCGTCCAGAACACCTGAGTCAATAAAATAGTTACACAGTTGGTGGTACCAGAGGCCAGGAGGTCTAAAGTCCTTTACGGTTTCACATTCATCAATATAGTGTTCTAGTGAATGCATTAAAGGTTTACCACAGAGTTTACAGTCTGAATATTCTGGTAGTGGCTCAGCCTCACTAACCTGCCAGATGTGTCTATAGCCAAGGCGAATTCGCGCAATGACTACATCACATTGCCTGGTCCGGTTACTGTGCTGACCATATTTGAATTTTCCTTGCGTAATATAAATTGCCATGTGCAATTTATATTTCCCCCATAACTCTGTTGGAGATAACGGAGAGCCGGTGGTCTATATGACTGCAAACAATGCACGAATTTGATTTGGATGTGACGTGTTGGACGCGTCATTTATACATACATTCCAGTGTCGGTCGTTCTCCAATAAATTCAGAGCTCGACATGCACTACGGGAAGTGGCATCTGTTACGCCGTTGACAAATCTCAATTGCTGGAAAGACGTTGGACCGGGCACATTTAAAAACAGAATGCGAAGAAAGAAGCATTCATCCAGATTAGGATGCACGGTGTAAAATCTGCCTGTCATTGTTCATTTGAATACGCTAGTTGTCCGTCGATTCGCGCTCCTCGTTTGCTTGTTCAAATTATTTTCTACTGGCATTCCAAGTGAAATACATAGGCACTTCCGAATATAGCATTGTTTTCGCAAACACGTCATTTTGACATAACGTGAAGAAAACAGTTACCGCTGTAGCCGGTGGATTCACAGCTGTTTGTTGCACATTTGCAGCTGTGAAATAAACCTGTTGTTCATTTTCGTGTTTTCAAAACATAAACAAAAAATACTAACAAAATATTTCAATTCAAACGCAGATCAATCGACACAGCTCAATTTAACCACCAACTGCACTGAAAAATCAGAGAGAAAGATAAGAAAACGAAATGAAAAAAATGAAAAAAGAAACAAATAAACTATACCCACGAAATGAACGGTATTATAAACAACACAGCTCAGTTACAACGCAATGTCACACAAAATAATTAAATCAAAATGAAAATAAATCAAA
Source organism: Procambarus clarkii (assembly GCF_040958095.1). Classification (NCBI taxonomy): domain Eukaryota; kingdom Metazoa; phylum Arthropoda; class Malacostraca; order Decapoda; family Cambaridae; genus Procambarus; species Procambarus clarkii. The sequence continues at coordinate 36,862,314 of NC_091197.1, read as the reverse complement.
ATCTATGAAAATTCAATTTTTCATTGCAATCGGAAACATTGAAATGGAATCGTAATATATTTTGTATAGCTTGTGTTGGTCTTACGTGCAACAGATTGCACTGTTTAAAAAAAATAAAACATATTTTTACCTATCAGAGGTGTGTCATCTAAATAGTAGGTATATAAAAACATGCAGGTATTCGAATAGAACGTTGTGTCAAAATTTCAAAGCATTCGGTAAGGAACTTTCGGAAATAATTGCGTATATTGCTCCGACGTCCTACAGATGGCACTGTTTAAAAAAAAAACATGTGTTTTTTCATGTCACAGGTGAAGCATGTATATAGTAGGTATATAAAAAAAAACTCGCCTATTCCAATGCAACGTTGTATCAAAATTTCAAAGCAATCGGTAAAGAGGATTCAAAGATTTCCTTCACATGAAAAACACAGTTTTCAAAAGAAGCATGTTTTTTCCCGTCACAGACGTGATATCGATAACGTATGTCTATAAAAATCCGCTCGGATTCAAATGGAATGTTGTATGGAAATTTCAGAGCAATCGGTGAAGAAGTTTCGGAGATTATCAATTTTGAACAAACGAACATTTCCATTTTTATTTGTATAGATGAGTCACAGCTTGGTCCTACAAAGTTATACCTTAATGAATCAGAACATGGTCCTTCAAAGCTATACATTAATGATTCACACTATGGTCCTACAGAGATATTCATAAATGAATCACAGCTTGGTCCTACAAAGCTATACAAAAATGATTCAAATCAGGGTACTACAAAGATATTCATTAATGATTCACAAGATGATCCTACAAAGCTATACATGAATGATTCACAACATGGTCCTGCAAAGCTATACATTGATGATTCACAACATGGTCCTACAAAGCTATACATTGATGATTCACAACATGGTCCTGCAAAGCTATACATTGATGATTCACAACATGGTCCTACAAAGCTATATATTGATGCTTCACAACATGGTCCTACAAAGCTATACTTTGATGATTCACAACATGGTCCTACAAAGCTATACATTAATGATTAACATCATGGTCCTATAAAGCTGTATATGGATGATTCACAACATGGCCCTACAAAGCTACACATTATTGATTCACAATATAGTCCTACAAAGCTATACATTGATGATTCACACCATGGTCCATGAAAGATACTCATTAATGATTCACAACATGATCCTACAGAGCTATACATTAATGATTCACAACATGGTCCTACAAAGCTGTTCATTAATGATTCACAACATGGTCCTACAAAGCTATTCATTAATGATTCACGACATGGTCCTACAAAGCTGTACATTGATTATTTCTGATATAGTCCAACAAAGCTGAACATTAATGATTCACAACATGGTTCTACAAATCGTTACATTGATGATTCAAAACATGGTCCTACAAAGCTGTACTTTGATGATTCACAACATGGTCTTGCAAAGCTATACATTGATGATTAACAACATGGTTCTACAAAGCTATTCGTTGATGATTCACAACATGGTCCAAAAAGCTGTTCATTGATGATTCAAAACATGGTCCTACAAAGCTAAACACTCATTATTATCAACATGGTCCTACAAAGCTGAACATTTATGATCTACTACATGGTCCTAAAAAGCTATACACTAATGATTAACAATATGGTCCAATAAAGCTATATATTGATGATAAACAACAAAGTCCTTCAAAAATATATATTGATGATTCACAACATGGTCCTACAAAGCTACACATTGATGATTCACAACATGGTCCTACAAAGCTACACATTGATGATTCACAACATGGTCCTACAAAGCTACACAGTGATGATTCATAACAGGGATCTACAAAGCTACACATTGATGATTCACAACATGGTCCTACAAAGCTATTCATTGATGATTCACAACATGGTCCAAAAAGCTGTTCATTGATGATTCAAAACATGGTCCTACAAAGCTTAACACTCATCATTATCAACATGGTCCTACAAAGCTGAACATTTTAGATCTACTACATGGTCCTACAAAGCTATACACTAATGATTAATAATATGGTCCTATAATGCTATACATTGATGAGACACAACATGGTCCTAAAAAAGCTACATATTAATGATTCACAATATGGTCTTACAAAGATATATATTCATGATTCACAACATTGTCCTACAAAGCCGTACATTGATGATTCACAACATAGCCATACAAAGCTGTACATTGATGATCCACAACATGGTGTCCTACAAAACTGTACATTGATGATTCACAACATGGTAAACAATGCTGTACATTGATGATCCACAACATGGTGTCCTTCAAAGCTATACATTAATGATTCACAATATGGTGCTACAAAGATATTCTTTAATGATTCACAACATGATCTTACAAAGTTATATAATAATGATTAAGAACATGGTCATGCAAAGCTGTACATTGATGATTCACAACATGGTCCTACAAAGCTATACATTAATGATTAATATCATGGTCCTATAAAGCTGTATATGTCGGAAAATCCGACACCATTTAATAATATCATACAGGCAGAAACTATTGCTCTGTTGTATAAACAAGTTAACCCATAGAAAATGTAACTTGTAGTGGAATTTCCGTCTATAGAAAACGGGATATCATTACCACATATTATTATAAATTCACCACCTATTATGGTGGGAATTATTCTTAAATACATTAATCTTTGGACTTTACCATCATAAAAACATCTCATATAAATTAACTTAATTATCAGAATTAAAATAGAGTAAATGTGACCCTTCTATCACTTACTGTCATCTGGACAATGTAGGCCAGTAGCGTCAGTGAGGAGGGAGTGGTCAGCCATTATTATTGTACTTAGACCAGAGGCGCACGGGAGCAAGTTCGGCTCCTGTTAATTTTACTTGGACGAAGTGTTATGGAAACCAAAGGTGTACCATCATCAACACGCTGTCAACAAACAGCGTTCTGCCGAAACCCATTTATCTATCACTTATGGCCATTAATGTCATTAGATAGGGGCGATCCGGTTAGAATACGAACTGCCTCTTAATAAATGGTAATTAAGCCTAGGTCTTTATGGTTCCTTGTACAGTGTTTTCTCTGATATAGCTGTCATATATAAGGATTCTGGCTTCATAGCTAGCGCCCTTTTGACAGGTCAAGACGAGGAAGCATGCTTTGTGTACCAGTTACTGGGTGATGGAAGCTACCTCAGAGAGGATAATTCGGTGTCTACATCCTGGTTATACCTGGTGGACTAAGGCCTGCTGTACAATAAGATAAGGAACCTCTTCAATGTACACTAATGTGTAGTTAATACTGTAGTTTGATTGGCTGCATATATATAAATTTAATATAAACCCCCCCTAATGTGTAGAGGATCGATTTGTGAGATTATTGCAGAAATACAGTCCACTTATCATCATACCAATTGCTATCGAAGTATACAAATTAACGTAAATATAAATTCTATATAAATTCATATAAATTAAATAAATATAAATCTCACAGGTCGGTTCCCACATTATATGGATGATTCACAACATGGCCCTACGAAGCTATTCATTATTGATTCACAACAAAGTTCTTCAAAGCTATACATTGATGATTCACACCATGGTCCATGAAAGATACTCATTAATGATTCACAACATGATCCTACAAAGCTATACATTAATGATTCACAACATGATCCTACAAAGATATTCATTAATGATTCACAACATGGTCCTACAAAGATATTCATTAATGATTCACAACATGATCCTTCAAAGCTATATATAAATGATTCACAACACATACCTACAAAGCTATTCATTAATGATTCACGACATGGTCCTACAAATCGTTACATTGATGATTCAAAACATGGTCCTACAAAGCTGTAATTTGATGATTCAAAACGTAGTCCTACAAAGCTATATATTGATGATTCACAACAAAGTTCTTCAAAGATATACATTGATGATTCACAACATGGTCCTAAAAAGCTACACATTGATGATTCATAACATGAATCTACAAAGCTACACATTGATGATTCACAACATTTTCTTACAAAGCTATACATAAAAGATTCACAACATGGTCTTACAACGCTATATAATTATGATTCACAAAATGGTCCAACAGAGATATATTTATGATTCACAACATGGTCCAATAAAGCTCTACATTGATGATTCACAACATGGTTCTATAAAGCTATACATTGATGATTCACAACATGGTCCTACATAGCTATACATTGATGATTCACAACACAGTCCTACAAAGCTATACATTGATGATTCACAACATTGACCTACAAAGCTAAACATTGATCATTCACAACATTGTACTACAAAGCTGTACATTGATGATCCACTACATGGTCCTACAAAGCTATACACTAATGATTAAAATAAGGTCCTATAAAGCTATACATTGATGATAAACAACAAAGTCCTACAAATATATTCATTGACGATTCACAACATGGTTCTACAAAGCTACACTTTGATGATTCACAACATGGTCCTACAAAGCTACACATTGATGATTCATAACATGGATCTATAAAGTTACACATTGATGATTCAGAACATGGTAATAGAAAGCTACACATTGATGATTCACAACATGGTCTTACAAAGCTATATAATAATCATTCACAACATTGTCCAACAAAGCTATATTTATGATTCACAACATGGTCCAACAACGCTATACATTGATGATTCACTACATGCTTCTACAAAGCTATACATTGATGATTCACAACATGGTCCTACAAAGCTATATATTGATGATTCACAACATAGTCCTACAAAGCTATACATTGATGATTCACAATATTGTCCTACAAAGCTGTATATTGATGATCCACTACATGGTCCTACAAAGCTATACACTAATGATTAAAATATGGTCCTATAAAGATATACATTGATGATAAACAACAAAGTCCTACAAAGCTATGCACTAATGATTAACAATATTGTCCTATAAAGTTGTACATTGATGATAAACAACATAGTTCTACAAAGATATACTCTGATGATTCACAACATGGTCCTACAAAGATGTACATTAATGAGTCACTACGTGGTCCTGCAAAGCTATATATTAATGATTCACACCATGGTCCTACAAAGATACAGAAAATTAATTCACTCAATGGTCCTACAAATATATACATTAAGGATTCATAGCTTGGTCCTACAAAGCTATACATTAATGATTCACCACATGGTCCTACAAAGCTATTCATTAATGATTCACAACATGGTCCTACAAAGCTATACATTGATGATACACACCATGGTCCTAAAAATATGTACATTAATGATTACACAGCTTGGTCCTACAAAGTTATACATTAATGAATCAGAAAACGGTGCAACAAATTTATACATTAATGATTCACAACATGGTCCTACAAAGCTATACAATAATGATTCACAACATGATCTTACAAAGCTATATATTAATGATTGAAAACATAGCCCTACAAAGCTATTTATTAATGATTCACAACATGGTCCTACAATGCTCTACATTATTGATTCACAACATGGTCCTACATAACTATACATTATTGATTCACAACATGGTCCTACAAAGCTATACAATAATGATGCACAACATGGTCCTACAAAGCTATATAATAATGATTCACAACATGATCCTACAAAGCTATACATTGATGATTGACAGCATGGTCCTACAAATATATACATTAAAGATTCACAGCTTGGTCCTACAAAGCTGCAAATTAATGATTCACAACATGGTCCTGTAAATATATACATTAATGATTCACAGCTTGATCCTACGAAGCTATTCATTTATGATTAACTATGCATTGCATTAATGAATCACAACATGGTCCTACAAAGCTGTTCATAGATGATTCACAAAAACGTCCTACAAATATATAAATTAATTATTCACAGATTGGTCCTACAAAGCTATACATGAATGAATCAGAACTTGAACCTTCAAAGCTATATATTAATGAGTCACAGCTTGGTCCTACAAAGATATATATTAATGATTCAAACCATGGTCCTACATATATATACATTAAAGATTCACTACCTGGTCCTACAAAGCTATTAATTAATGATTCACTATCATTCATCCACGTTTTGGTAAGTGCAATAATATAAATTATTTTCTGTGCATACAAGAGCATTTAAAGCATTTATTATCTTTTCTAGGCTCCTACTATTCTTGTAATATTCTTGTAAGTGTATTAGTATTATGAGGCCCTTCTCCTTCCCTGTTCATTTTGCCATTTTTTTCCCCATTTAATACATAATTTTATTACCTCCTTTCTGCATATCAGTTCCCATTCCATTATCTATTAACAGTTTAAACCCCAAAAAAGCACTCCAACCAAAGTAAATGCACCCCATCCCGAGCATACATGTCATTTCTTCCATAGAAGTGTTCCCAGTTATCAATGAATGATATTGGATTTGATTTACAATTTTTGTCCAGTCGGCAAATGAAACCAAGTGCCATCGACAACCATTCATTTCCAACTCCCTTTCTTGGAAGAATGCCGCATATGATCGGGATTCCTTGCCCCTAACTAATTCTAAGGCCGTCTTAAACCTCTCTATCAGATCCTCACTCCTAACTCGTCCTACATCATTTCCACCTGCACTGATACAAATAATGAGTTTGTTCCAATTTCCAGCCATAATATCATTCATGTTGGTAAAAATATCACCAATTCCTGCTCCCGGATAGCAAACCCTTAATCTGTTCCCCCTATCTCTAGTCTAATCTTCCAGTAGATTTGTGTTTTAGAATAATCCATTCTGCCTCTAAAGCCTCACAGACGCTGTCATGTTGAATCGGCCCTGATACCCAAAATGATCTTTAGTCCAGGCTTTGGTGCTATACTTCTGACCCTAACTTTCTTCAGGAATATCATCCGCCTTAGCTTTGCCCTGTCTCTTTTACTGCATTATTTTATCTTCTTACAGTTTTCCTGTCTTTTTTCAAACAAATTCATTCCATTGCTTCTAACCTTTCCTCTACCTGATACGTTTCATTTTTACAGTTTTTATTTTCCTTTCCTTTCTATTAAAAACTTTGCTAAAGTTAAAGAGATTAAAAAGCAAGGTTCACAACGTTACTAACCTATTCACTTTCATCGGCAATTTTAGGCTGGAATAAAATTATAAAAAAAATTGTGAAACATGAGCAACGCTTTGTACGACCATGGTGTGAATCATCAATGTATAGCTCTGTAAGACCATGTTGTGAGTCATCAATGTACAGCTTTGTAGGACCATGTTGTGAATCATCAATGTACAGTTTTGTAGGACCATGTTGTGAATCATCAATGTATAGCTTTGTAGGACCATGTTGTGAATCATCAATGTGTATCTTTATAGGACAATGTTGTGAATCATCAATGTATAGCTTCGTAGGACCATGTTGTGAATCATCAATGAAGAGCTTCGTAGGACAATGTTGTGAATCATCAATGTATAGCGTTGCAGGACCATGTTGTGAATCATCAATTGTGTATGCCCATATTCTGAATCATCAATGTATAGCTTTGTAGAACAATCTTGTAAATCATCAATGTATAGCTTCGTAGCACAATGTTGTGAATCCATGTGTAGGACCATGTTGCGAATCATCAATGTATAGCTTTGTAGGACCATGTTGTGAATCATCACTGTATAGCTTTGTATGACCATATTCTGAATCATCAATGTATAGCTTTGTAGGACAATTTATTTGAATCATCAATGTATAGCTTCGTAGAACAATGTTGTGAATCATTAATGTATAGCTTTTGTGATTGTTGACTCAAGAAATTTAACCACAATGACTAAACTGTTGTCATTACTGTGTCGCCTTCTAGCACTTATATGGCTTCTGAATCAATTTCCCATCATATTTTTGTTTATGGTAAACAATATCATAATAAACACATCAATGTCTTTGTTTATGATAAACAAGTCCCAAGGTCTTCTTAACCTACAATATAGTAATACACTATGACTTAACTCAGTTTTCTCTTTATTATTAATAATATTTTGAATATATAGTTATAAGCATTATTATAAATACAATATTATAAATACAAATAGATAAAAGGTATTTATCTAAAACAATTTTACAATTCATTATAAAATAACTCAGGTGTAGGAATGTCTTTCTGGACCTTTATACTTGAGTAGAAGCTTGGAGTAAAACGCGGCAGGCACCGTTTTGTAGCAGGGCTCAGAGGCACCGTCTGGAGTATGGCTGAGGGGACACCATCCGGGCAGGGCTGAGAGGGCACAAACCGGGAAGGGCTGAGAGTGCACAAGCCGGGCAGAGCTGAGGGGTCACCTTCCGAGCAGGGCTGAAGGATCACCTTCCGGGGAGAGTTGAGGGGACACCATCCGGGCAGGGTTGAGGGGACACCATCCGGGCAGGGTTGAGGGGACACCATCCGGGCAGGGTTGAGGGGACACCATCCGGGCAGGGCTGAGAGGACACCATCCGAGCAGGGCTGAGGGGACACCATCCGGGCAGGGCTGAGAGGCACCGGGGAGGTTAATATTGACGTCGTCAGAAAGTACTAAGTTTAGCTGATGGAGAATGCCGTCAAGAGCAGCTGGCTCTCCCTTACGTGGCAATGCCATTTCACACTTCTTACAGACGCGCGTTTCGTCTTCATTTGTTCAAAGATGTATAAAACCATTCTCCCCAGCTTCTTCACATCCACATCCAGTTTCAAGTCTTTCTTTATCATCTGTGTATCACCCACATCCGCCAGGGATGTGGGTGATACACAGATGATGTGATACACATCATCTGTGATACACATCGTCTTTGGGCTCAAAGTCGATTTTCCGAAGTCAATCAGGAATACTTGAGGTGGCTTACAGAAGTTAGGAGAAAGGGTGACCATGACATTAGAGGTGTGAAGGTCACCATGTATAACTCCCCTCTTGTGGACCTCGCGCAGGCGCTGACCAACCTTCAAAACAATATAGACCAGGTACCAGTCCAGTAGGGCATTCAGTCCGGTAGGACTCCAGAGGACTTCTGAGAGCCATATCTCGCCCCGGGAAGACATCACAATGGCTTTTGGGTCGTAGCACACTCCCAAGACCTTGGGAGCTCCTCCAGCACCATCTAATCTTTTCAAGACAAACAGCTCTGTTTCGAAGGTCCTCGAGAAGGCATGCCTCATCGTCTTCAAGATGGCATGTCCGCCGCACTAGGGAACACGCCCCACAACCCCATCAGCGCCCTTACCGATGTATTCCATCTGGGACGTCAGTTGATCAAGGCGAGCAGAGTTCAGTAAAACGCAAGACATCACGTTGATCGCTGTAATATACTCACAAATTGTCTTATAAAGACTAGTGTATAACGGAAGTATGAGCACCAAAATCAACCGCTTCACAAGACTGTGTGTGCAGAAGATGAATAACGGAAGTATGAGCACCAGGATCAACCGCTTCACAAGACTGTGTGTGCAGAAGATGAGGCACAATAACGTGGCTGAATAGTTAAACAGCACATTCGATGACAGTCAGTCCTGGACATATATAAGAGCCATGTGAGGTGAGAGGAGTAGGCAAGAGAAAACAGATAAAAGGAAGATGAAAGGTAATAACAAAAAATAAGAATAAGGATGGTGAGAATAGGAGGAAGGTAAGAATAAGAGGAAAATAAGAATAAGAGGAAAGGTAAAAATAAGTGGAAGGAAAGAGGAAAGATAAAAAATAAATGAAAGGGGTTGATGCTGTTGCCAACTCGTTGGAACCTATGGTTGGAGTGGTTTATGTTCTTATGTTCGCTTAGAATATTTTTAAATAAGTTATATGTTATATGCTAGGACTCACTATCACTTCAAGTTGATCTAGATAGGGTTTTGAAATGGTCAAAGGATTGGCAGATGCAGTTTAATGCTGAAAAATTTAAAGTTCTGAGGTTAGGTAATGATGATAGAGTTACAACATACGAGCTAGATGGTGTTGAGATTGCGAAGTCGGATTGCGAAAGGGATCTGGGAGTTATGATTAGTAAGGTTTAAGACTGGGGAAATCAGTTTATAACATGAATTTGTGCAACTGGTTAGAAATGATTAAAAAGAGATACGGAGGGCAAAAAGAAACTACGAAGTTTGAGTAGTGGGAAACCAAAGACAAATCCTAAAGGGATTTTTCATTTACATCGAACAAAGATTAGGGAAAGGATAGGTTCATTAAAACTGAGACCGGTCAGATAACAGATAATGACAAAGAGATGAGTAGTATTTTTAATAAATATTTTATCTCTATATTTAGTAAAGAGGAACTTAAGTTATATTTTGAATCCATATCGAAATCCCTTTTTACCTCACCTATCGCTGTGTCCACATCTCTCTCCAATGCCCCCCCCCCCCCCAGCCCCAAGACTTTCCAATCTATTTGACCCAAAAGAAATTCTGAGGCTATTAAAATCAGCTTTTCCAAAATCTCTCACTTTAACAAAATTTTTTCCTACAAATCTATTCCATTCTATGCTAAATCTGATTTCTTCATGATCACTGTTCCCTAGCTCACTCCCTATTTCGATGACATTAATTGTGTTTCCCTGTTATTTAACACTAAATCTAAAATATTATTTTCCTGCATTGGTTCCTTAACGAGTTGCGTAAGAAAGCAATCGTCAATTAATTCGAGAAAATTTTCTGTTTCATTATTCCCTTTTCTGTTAAGCCAGTTTATTCCACTCAAATTAAACTACCCATGACATAAATACTGTTAGACCTAGATGCTCTAGATATTTCATCCCATAGGTGCTTTGCTTCCATTTTGTCAAAGTTTGGTGACTCTCATATTATAAGGCTATTTGCTTTTTCGTTTAATACTATCCAAACAGTTTCTGTGTGTGACTCACTTTTGATTCCCTCTTTGAGACTGCATTTCAATTTTTCCCTACGTATATGGCTACTCCTCCTCGTCTAAAATATCTTTCTGTGTGAAATAGTTTAAATCTATTTCTTTGATATTCAGCTAATAGTTCTCTACTTTCTACATTCATCCACGTTTTGGTAAGTGCAATAATATAAATTATTTTCTGTGCATACAAGAGCATTTAAAGCATTTATTATCTTTTCTAGGCTCCTACTATTCTTGTAATATATCTTAAGTGTATTAGTATTATGAGGCCCTTCTCCTTCCCTGTTCATTTTGCCATTTTTTTCCCCATTTAATACATAATTTTATTACCTCCTTTCTGCATAACAGTTCCCATTCCATTATCTATTAACAGTTTAAATCCCAAAAAAGCGCTCCAACCAAGGTAAATGCACCCCATCCCGAGCATACATGTCATTTCTTCCATAGAAGTGTTCCCAGTTATCAATGAATGATATTGGATTTGATTTACAATATTTGTCCAGTCGGCAAATGAAACCAAGTGCCATCGACAACCATTCATTTCCAACTCCCTTTCTTGGAAGAATGCCGCATATGATCGGGATTCCTTGCTTCTAACTAATTCTAAGGCCGTCTTAAACCTCTCTATCAGATCCTCACTCCTAACTCGTCCTACATCATTTCCACCTGCACTGATACAAATAATGAGTTTTTTTCCAATTTCCAGCCATAATATCATTCATGTTGGTAAAAATATCACCAATTCCTGCTCCCGGATAGCAAACCCTTAATCTGTTCCCCCTATCTCTAGTCTAATCTTCCAGTAGATTGGTGTTTTAGAATAATCCATTCTGCCTCTAAAACCTCACAGACGCTGTCATGTTGAATCGGCCCTGATACCCAAAATGATCTTTAGTCCAGGCTTTGGTGCTATACTTCTGACCCTAACTTTCTTCACGAATATCATCCGCCTTAGCTTTGCCCTGTCTCTTTTACTGCATTATTTTATCTTCTTACAGTTTTCCTGTCTTTTTTCAAACAATTTCGTTCCATTGCTTCTAACCTTTCCTCTACCTGATACGTTTCATTTTTACAGTTTTTATTTTCCTTTCCTTTCTATTAAAAACTTTGCTAAAGTTAAAGAGATTAAAAAAGCAATGTTCACAACGTTACTAACCTATTCACTTTCATCGGCAATTTTAGGCTGGAATAAAATTATACAAAAATTGTGAAACATCAGCAACGCTTTGTACGACCATGGTGTGAATCATCAATGTATAGCTCTGTAAGACCATGTTGTGAATCATCAATGTACAGCTTTGTAGGACCATGTTGTGAATCATCAATGTATAGCTTTGTAGGACCATGTTGTGAATCATCAATGTGTATCTTTATAGGACAATGTTGTGAATCATCAATGTATAGCTTCGTAGGACCATGTTGTGAATCATCAATGAAGAGCTTCGTAGGACAATAATGTGAATCATCAATGTATAGCATTGCAGGACCATGTTGTGAATCATCAATTGTGTATGACCATATTCTGAATCATCAATGTATAGCTTTGTAGAACAATCTTGTAAATCATCAATGTATAGCTTCGTAGGACAATGTTGTGAATCCATGTGTAGGACCATGTTGCGTATCATCAATGTATAGCTTTGTAGGACCATGTTGTCAATCATCACTGTATAGCTTTGTATGACCATATTCTGAATCATCAATGTATAGCTTTGTAGGACAATTTATTTGAATCATCAATGTATAGCTTCGTAGAACAATGTTGTGAATCATTAATGTATAGCTTTTGTGATTGTTGACTCAAGAAATTTAACCACAATGACTAAACTGTTGTCATTACTGTGTCGCCTTCTAGCACTTATATGGCTTCTGAATCAATTTCCCATCATATTTTTGTTTATGGTAAACAATATCATAATAAACACATCAATGTCTTTGTTTATGATAAACAAGTCCCAAGGTCTTCTTAACCTACAATATAGTAATACACTATGACTTAACTCAGTTTTCTCTTTATTATTAATAATATTTTGAATATATAGTTATAAGCATTATTATAAATACAATATTATAAATACAAATAGATAAAAGGTATTTATCTAAAACAATTTTACAATTCATTATAAAATAACTCAGGTGTAGGAATGTCTTTCTGGACCTTTATACTTGAGTAGAAGCTTGGAGGGCACCGTTTTGGAGCAGGGCTCAGAGGCACCGTCTGGAGTAGGGCTGATGGGACACCATCCGGGCAGGGCTGAGAGGGCACAAACCGGGCAGGGCTGAGAGTGCACAAGCCGGGCAGGGCTGAGGGGTCACCTTCCGAGCAGGGCTGAGGGGTCACCTTCCGGGCAGGGTTGAGGGGACACCATCCGGGCAGGGTTGAGGGGACACCATCCGGGCAGGGCTGAGAGGACACCATCCGAGCAGGGCTGAGGGGCACCGGGGAGGTTAATATTGAAGTCGTCAGAAAGTACTAAGTTTAGCTGATGGAGAATGTCGTCAAGGGCAGCTGGCTCTCCCTTACGTGGCAATGCCATTTCAATCACACTTCTTACAGACGCGCGTTTCGTCTTCATTTGTTCAAAGATGTATAAAACCATTCTCCCCAGCTTCTTCACATCCACATCCAGGTTCAAGTCTTTCTTTATCATCTGTGTATCACCCACATCCGCCAGGGATGTGGGTGATACACAGATGATGTGATACACATCGTCTTTGGGCTCAAAGTCGATTTTCTGAAGTCAATCAGGAATACTTGAGGTGGCTTACAGAAGTTAGGAGAAAGGGTGACCATGACATTAGAGGTGTGAAGGTCACCATGTATATCTCCCCTCTTGTGGACCTCGCGCAGGCGCTGACCAACCTTCAAAACAATATAGACCAGGTAGGGCATTCAGTCCGGTAGGACTCCAGAGGACTTCTGAGAGCCTTATCTCGCCCCGGGAAGACATCATAATGGCTTTTGGGTCGTAGCACACTCCCAGGACCTTGGGAGCTCCTCCAGCACCATCTAATCTTTTCAAGACAAACAGCTCTGTTTCGAAGGTCCTCGAGAAGGCATGCCTCATCGTCTTCAAGATGGCATGTCCGCCGCACCAGGGAACACGCCCCACAACCCCATCAGCGCCCTTACCGATGTATTCCATCTGGGATGTCAGTTGATCAAGGCGAGCAGAGTTCAGTAAAACGCAAGACATCACGTTGATCGCTGTAATATACTCACAAATTGTCTTATAAAGACTAGTGTATAACGGAAGTATGAGCACCAGGATCAACCGCTTCACAAGACTGTGTGTGCAGAAGATGAGGCACAATAACGTGGCTGAATATAATAGTTATATATAATATAACAGCACATTCGATGACAGTCAGTCCTGGACATATATAAGAGCCATGTGAGGTGAGAGGTGAGAGGAGTAGGCAAGAGAAAACAGATAAAAGGAAGATGAAAGGTAATAACAAAAAATAAGAATAAGGATGGTGAGAATAGGAGGAAGGTAAGAATAAGAGGAAAATAAGAATAAGAGGAAAGGTAAAAATAAGTGGAAAGAAAGAGGAAAGATAAAAAATAAATGAAAGGGGTTGATGCTGTTGCCAACTCGTTGGAACCTATGGTTGGAGTGGTTTATGTTCTTATGTTCGCTTAGAATATTTTTAAATAAGTTATATGTTATATGCTAGGACTCACTATCACTTCAAGTTGATCTAGATAGGGTTTTGAAATGGTCAAAGGATTGGCAGATGCAGTTTAATGCTGAAAAAATTTAAAGTTCTGAGGTTAGGTAATGATGATAGAGTTACAAGATACGAGCTAGATGGTGTTGGGATTGCGAAGTCGGATTGCGAAAGGGATCTGGGAGTTATGATTAGTAAGAATTTAAAACAAAACGATCAATGCATGAATGTTCGTAATAAGGCAAATCGGACACTCGGATATATTAATCGCAGCGTTAGTAACACGACACCTGGTGTGGTTCTCAATCTATATCTTGCTCTAGTTAGGCCCCATTTAGATTATGCAGTTCAGTTTTGGTCGCCGTACTATAGAATGGATATAAATTCACTTGAACGTGTCCAGCGTAGGATGACTAAGTTAATTCCCCAAATTAGAAATCTTTCAGATGAAGAAAGATTAACAAAGCTTAAGTTGCATTCACTGGAAAGGCGAAGAGTTAGGGGTGACATGATAGAGGTTTACAAGTGGCATGATAGAGGTTTACAAGTGGATGAATGGACATAACAAAGGGATATTAATAGGGTATTAAAAGTATCAACACAAGACAGAACACGAAGCAATGGGTAAATTGGATAAGTTTAGATTTAGGAAAGACTTGGGGAAATAAGAACATTAGAACATAAGAACAAAGGTAACTGCAGAAGGCCTATTGGCCCATACGAGGCAGCTCCTATTCTATAACCACCCAATCCCACTCATATACTTGTCCAACCCGTGCTTGAAACAATCGAGGGACCCCACCTCCACAATGTTACGCGGCAATTGGTTCCACAAATCAACAACCCTGTTACTGAACCAGTATTTACCCAAGTCTTTCCTAAATCTAAACTTATCCAATTTATATCCATTGTTTCGTGTTCTGTCCTGTGTTGATACTTTTAATACCCTATTAATATCCCCCCGGTTATGTCCATTCATCCACTTGTAAACCTCTATCATGTCACCCCTAACTCTTCGCCTTTCCAGTGAATGCAACTTAAGCTTTGTTAATCTTTCTTCATATGAAAGATTTCTAATTTGGGGAATTAACTTAGTCATCCTACGCTGGACACGTTCAAGTGAATTTATATCCATTCTATAATATGGCGACCAAAACTGAACTGCATAATCTAAATGGGGCCTAACTAGAGCAAGATATAGCTTGAGAATAACACCAGGTGTCTTGTTACTAACGCTGCGATTAATAAATCCAAGTGTCCGATTTGCCTTATTACGAACATTTATGCATTGATCCTTTTGTTTTAAATTCTTACTAATCATAACTCCCAGATCCCTTTCGCAATCCGACTTCGCAATCACAACACCATCTAGCTCGTATCTTGTAACTCTATCATCATTACCTAACCTCAGAACTTTACATTTATCAGCATTAAACTGCATCTGCCAATCCTTTGACCATTTCAAAACCCTATCTAGATCAACTTGAAGTGATAGTGAGTCCTCCTCCGAATTAATTTCCCTACTGATTTTCGTATCATCGGCAAATTTACAAATGTTGCTACTCAAACCTGAATCTAAATCATTTATATATATTATAAACAACAGAGGTCCCAGGACAGCGCCTTGAGGCACTCCACTTACAACATTTTCCCACTCTGACTTGATTCCATTTATACTAACTCTGTTTCCTTTGGTATAGCCATGCCCTAATCCAGCTTAATATAGCACCCCCAATACCATGAGACTATTTTTTTAATCAGTCTTTCATGTGGCACTGTATCAAAAGCTTTGCTAAAGTCAAGGTATACAACATCGCAATCCTTACCACTATCAACTGCCTCAACAATGCTGGAATAAAAAGATAACAAATTTGTTAAACATGAACGGCCATTTATAAAACCATGTTGCGACTCAATTATTAATTTATGTTTTTCAAGATGAAGACGAATTTTATTTGCTATTATAGATTCGAGTAACTTTCCCACAATAGACGTTAGGCTAATTGGTCGATAGTTAGACGCAAGTGATCTATCTCCTTTCTTAAAAACTGGTATCACATTAGCAACTTTCCAAAACTCTGGCACTCTGCCTGACTCTATTGATTTATTAAATATGGTTGACAGTGGGTCACAAAGCTCCTCTTTGCATTCTTTAAGCACCCTAGCAAACACTTCATCCGGCCCTGGGGATTTGTTTGGTTTGAGTTTTACTATTTGTTTTACAAATAGTAAAACTATTATTAAACTATTATTACCTTCACTATTACAGTGAAGGACCTGGTGACTCTAGTGGGAGCCCTGAGGACAGAGTTGGAAGTGAAGGACCTGGTGACTCTAGTGGGAGCCCTGAGGACAGAGTTGGACTCTCTGCGGGAGGAGGTGCGTCAGCTTAAAAAACAACGAGAAGTAACGAAGGAGGAGACCAGCAGTAAAGGGACCTCGTCTTGGAGAGTTGCAAAAGACAGGGGCCTTAAGAAGACTTTGATAAAGCCGCCTTCAAACGCCATAGCAACTTCAAATTCATTTGACGTTTTGGAGGACGAGTGCTGTGGAGAGACTGTGGATCGCGCAAAAGGGAAAGCAACGAAGAGAAAGGAAGCGCAGGCCCCTCAGAAAGTAAAGGAAGTACCTAAGCAAACATTAGTTGTGGGAGATTCCCAGATAAGGTATTTGGATAGAACGTTTTGTGCTAGAGATAGGGGGAACAGGTTAAGGGTTTGCTATCCCGGAGCTGGCATTGGTGATATTATAAACAACATGAATGATATTATGGCTGGTAATGGGAACAATCCCATTATTTGCATTAGCGTGGGAGGAAATGATGTTGGTCGAGTCAGGAGTGAGGAACTGATTCAGAGGTATAAAACAGCCATAGAGTTAGTTAGGAGCAAGGGAGGAATCCCGATCATATGTGGCATTCTTCCAAGAAAGGGAGTGGGAAATGAATGGATATCGAGGGCACTTGGTGTCAATTGCCGGCTGGAAAGATATTGCAAATCAAATGCAATATCTTTCATAGACAACTGGGAACACTTCTATGGAAGAAATGAAATGTATGCTCGTGATGGGGTGCATCTATCGAGAGCTGGGGTTGTTGCTGTTGCGAACTCGCTAGAAGAAGTGGTTAGAGGTGTTTGTTTGGGTTTAAACTGTTAGTAGATAGAGGTATGGGAATTGATTTGGAGGAAGGAGGTAATAAAAGTATGTGTTTGTGGGAGAAAGGAATTGGCAAAACGATCAGGGAAAGAGAAGGTCCGCAAAATAACAATTCACTTAGGGTATATTACACTAACAGTAGAAGTCTAAGAAATAAAATTAACGAATTAAATGCTCTTGTCTGCACAGAAAAAATAGATATTATTGCACTTACCGAAACGTGGATGAATGTAGAAAATAGAGAACTATTAGCTGAATATCAAATATATGGATTTAAACTATTTCACACAGATAGATATATTAGACGAGGAGGTGGAGTAGCCATATATGTTAGGGACAATTTGAAATGTAGTCTCAAAGAGGGAATAAAAAAAGAGCCACACACAGAAACTATTTGGATTGAATTAAACGAAAAAGCTAATAATATTATAATAGGAGTAATATATAGGCCACCAAATTTAGACAGAATGGAAGCAAAGCATCTATGGGATGAAATATCTAGAGCATCTAGATCTAACAGTATTTATGTCATGGGTGACTTTAATTTTAGCGGAATAAACTGGTTGAACAAAACAGGGAATAGTGAAGCAGAAGATTTTCTAGAATTAATTGACGATTGCTTTCTTACGCAACACATTAAGGAACCAACACGGGAAAATAATATTTTAGATTTAGTGTTAACTAACAGGGAAACGCAAATTAATGACATCGAAATAGGGAGTGAGCTAGGGAGCAGTGATCACAAAGAAATCAGATTTAGCATAGAATGGAATAGACCAGTAGGAGAAAATTCTGTTAAAGTGCCAGATTTTCGAAAAGCTGAATTTAATAGCCTAAGAAATTTTTTGGGTCAAATTGATTGGAAAGGCTTGGGTATGGGGTGTGGGCCGGTCTTGGAGCGAGACATGAACCCAGCGATAGGTGACTTAAATGGGGATTTCGATGTGGATTCAATATATAACTTATTTAAGAATATTCTAAACAAAGCACAGGAACGTAGTATACCATACAAATTGAATAGATCGTATACTAATGACCCAAAGTGGATAACAAAGAATTTGAAGAACCTTATAGGTAAAAAGAGAGCTTGGTACAAAAGGATTAAAAATGGGGAGGTCACTTTAGAACAGGAATTCGTACAACTGGTTAGAAATGTTAAAAAAGAGATAAGGAAAGCAAAAAGGAACTATGAAGTTCGCATAGCAGGGCAAGCAAAGACAAATCCTAAAGGGTTTTTTCAGTTATATCGTACTAAGACTAGGGAAAGGATAGGTCCATTAAAAACTGAGACAGGTCAAATAACAGATAGTGATGAAGAGATGAGTAGTATTTTTAATAAATATTTTGTATCTGTATTTACTAAAGAGGAACTTAACAATATGCCTTCAGCCGAACAAGTCTATGTGGGTGGGGACGAGGACAGGTTGACGAGTTTAGCAGTTACCAGGGAGGATGTTCTTAAACAAATAGTAAAACTCAAACCAAACAAATCCCCAGGGCCGGATGAAGTGTTTGCTAGGGTGCTTAAAGAATGCAAAGAGGAGCTTTGTGACCCACTGTCAACCATATTTAATAAATCAATAGAGTCAGGCAGAGTGCCAGAGTTTTGGAAAGTTGCTAATGTGATACCAGTTTTTAAGAAAGGAGATAGATCACTTGCGTCTAACTATCGACCAATTAGCCTAACGTCTATTGTGGGAAAGTTACTCGAATCTATAATAGCAAATAAAATTCGTCTTCATCTTGAAAAACATAAATTAAGAATTGAGTCGCAACATGGTTTTATAAATGGCCGTTCATGTTTAACAAATTTGTTATCTTTTTATTCTAGCATTGTTGAGGCAGTTGATAGTGGTAAGGATTGCGATGTTGTATACCTTGACTTTAGCAAAGCTTTTGATACAGTGCCACATGAAAGACTGATTAAAAAAATAGAGTCTCATGGTATTGGGGGTGCTATATTAAGCTGGATTAGGGCATGGCTATACCAAAGGAAACAGAGAGTTAGTATAAATGGAATCAAGTCAGAGTGGGAAAATGTTGTAAGTGGAGTGCCTCAAGGCTCTGTCCTGGGACCTCTGTTGTTTATAATATATATAAATGATTTAGATTCAGGTTTGAGTAGCAACATTTGCAAATTTGCCGATGATACGAAAATCGGTAGGGAAATTAATTCGGAGGAGGACTCACTATCACTTCAAGTTGATCTAGATAGGGTTTTGAAATGGTCAAAGGATTGGCAGATGCAGTTTAATGCTGATAAATGTAAAGTTCTGAGGTTAGGTAATGATGATAGAGTTACAAGATACGAGCTAGATGGTGTTGTGATTGCGAAGTCGGATTGCGAAAGGGATCTGGGAGTTATGATTAGTAAGAATTTAAAACAAAAGGATCAATGCATAAATGTTCGTAATAAGGCAAATCGGACACTTGGATTTATTAATCGCAGCGTTAGTAACAAGACACCTGGTGTGGTTCTCAAGCTATATCTTGCTCTAGTTAGGCCCCATTTAGACTATGCAGTTCAGTTTTGGTCGCCATATTATAGAATGGATATAAATTCACTTGAACGTGTCCAGCGTAGGATGACTAAGTTAATTCCCCAAATTAGAAATCTTTCATATGAAGAAAGATTAACAAAGCTTAAGTTGCATTCACTGGAAAGGCGAAGAGTTAGGGGTGACATGATAGAGGTTTACAAGTGGATGAATGGACATAACCGGGGGGATATTAATAGGGTATTAAAAGTATCAACACAGGACAGAACACGAAACAATGGATATAAATTGGATAAGTTTAGATTTAGGAAAGACTTGGGTAAATACTGGTTCAGTAACAGGGTTGTTGATTTGTGGAACCAATTGCCGCGTAACATTGTGGAGGTGGGGTCCCTCGATTGTTTCAAGCACGGGTTGGACAAGTATATGAGTGGGATTGGGTGGTTATAGAATAGGAGCTGCCTCGTATGGGCCAATAGGCCTTCTGCAGTTACCTTTGTTCTTATGTTTAAGAACATCCTCCCTGGTAACTGCTAAACTCGTCAACCTGTCCTCGTCCCCACCCACATAGACTTGTTCGGCTGAAGGCATATTGTTAAGTTCCTCTTTAGTAAATACAGATACAAAATATTTATTAAAAATACTACTCATCTCTTCATCACTATCTGTTATTTGACCTGTCTCAGTTTTTAATGGACCTATCCTTTCCCTAGTCTTAGTACGATATAACTGAAAAAACCCTTTAGGATTTGTCTTTGCTTGCCCTGCTATGCGAACTTCATAGTTTCTTTTTGCTTTCCTTATCTCTTTTTTAACATTTCTAACCAGTTGTACGAATTCCTGTTCTAAAGTGACCTCCCCATTTTTAATCCTTTTGTACCAAGCTCTCTTTTTACCTATAAGGTTCTTCAAATTCTTTGTTATCCACTTTGGGTCATTAGTATACGATCTATTCAATTTGTATGGTATACTACGTTCCTGTGCTTTGTTTAGAATATTCTTAAATAAGTTATATATTGAATCCACATCGAAATCCCCATTTAAGTCACCTATCGCTGGGTTCATGTCTCGCTCCAAGACCGGCCCACACCCCATACCCAAGCCTTTCCAATCAATTTGACCCAAAAAATTTCTTAGGCTATTAAAATCAGCTTTTCGAAAATCTGGCACTTTAACAGAATTTTCTCCTACTGGTCTATTCCATTCTATGCTAAATCTGATTTCTTTGTGATCACTGCTCCCTAGCTCACTCCCTATTTCGATGTCATTAATTTGCGTTTCCCTGTTAGTTAACACTAAATCTAAAATATTATTTTCCCGTGTTGGTTCCTTAATGTGTTGCGTAAGAAAGCAATCGTCAATTAATTCTAGAAAATCTTCTGCTTCACTATTCCCTGTTTTGTTCAACCAGTTTATTCCGCTAAAATTAAAGTCACCCATGACATAAATACTGTTAGATCTAGATGCTCTAGATATTTCATCCCATAGATGCTTTGCTTCCATTCTGTCTAAATTTGGTGGCCTATATATTACTCCTATTATAATATTATTAGCTTTTTCGTTTAATTCAATCCAAATAGTTTCTGTGTGTGGCTCTGTTTTGATTCCCTCTTTGAGACTACATTTCAAATTGTCCCTAACATATATGGCTACTCCACCTCCTCGTCTAATATATCTATCTGTGTGAAATAGTTTAAATCCATATATTTGATATTCAGCTAATAGTTCTCTATTTTCTACATTCATCCACGTTTCGGTAAGTGCAATAATATCTATTTTTTCTGTGCAGACAAGAGCATTTAATTCGTTAATTTTATTTCTTAGACTTCTACTGTTAGTGTAATATACCCTAAGTGAATTGTTATTTTGCGGACCTTCTCTTTCCCTGATCGTTTTGCCAATTCCTTTCTCCCACAAACACATACTTTTATTACCTCCTTCCTCCAAATCAATTCCCATACCTCTATCTACTAACAGTTTAAACCCAAACAAACACCTCTAACCACTTCTTCTAGCGAGTTCGCAACAGCAACAACCCCAGCTCTCGATAGATGCACCCCATCACGAGCATACATTTCATTTCTTCCATAGAAGTGTTCCCAGTTGTCTATGAAAGATATTGCATTTGATTTGCAATATCTTTCCAGCCGGCAATTGACACCAAGTGCCCTCGATATCCATTCATTTCCCACTCCCTTTCTTGGAAGAATGCCACATATGATCGGGATTCCTCCCTTGCTCCTAACTAACTCTATGGCTGTTTTATACCTCTGAATCAGTTCCTCACTCCTGACTCGACCAACATCATTTCCTCCCACGCTAATGCAAATAATGGGATTGTTCCCATTACCAGCCATAATATCATTCATGTTGTTTATAATATCACCAATGCCAGCTCCGGGATAGCAAACCCTTAACCTGTTCCCCCTATCTCTAGCACAAAACGTTCTATCCAAATACCTTATCTGGGAATCTCCCACAACTAATGTTTGCTTAGGTACTTCCTTTACTTTCTGAGGGGCCTGCGCTTCCTTTCTCTTCGTTGCTTTCCCTTTTGCGCGATCCACAGTCTCTCCACAGCACTCGTCCTCCAAAACGTCAAATGAATTTGAAGTTGCTATGGCGTTTGAAGGCGGCTTTATCAAAGTCTTCTTAAGGCCCCTGTCTTTCGCAACTCTCCAAGACGAGGTCCCTTTACTGCTGGTCTCCTCCTTCGTTACTTCTCGTTGTTTTTTTAAGCTGACGCACCTCCTCCCGCAGAGAGTCCAACTCTGTCCTCAGGGCTCCCACTAGAGTCACCAGGTCCTTCACTACAACTTCCATATTGCTATGATAATATAACAACACTCAGGAGCTCCGGTTAACACAACCTCTCACTGTGACTTCACCTGACCGACTGGTGATGATTCACTGGTGATGAAATACTGGTTCAGTAACAGGGTTGTTGATTTGTGGAACCAATTGCCGCATAACATTGTAGAGCTGGGGTCCCTTGATTGTTTCAAGCCCGGGTTGGACAAGTATATGAGTGAGATTGGGTATTAGAGATAGGAGCTGCCTCATATGGGCCAATAGGCCTTCTGCAGTTACCTTTATTCTTATGTTCAAACCGGAATCTAATATGAATCTTCATATTCCACCATATGAACTATGCTGGAATAAAAAGATCGCAAATTTCCTGTGCTTTGCTTAGAATATTTGTTAATAAGTTATATTTTGAATCCAAATCGAAATCTACATTTACATCACATATCGCTGGGTTTACGTCTTGCTCCAAGACCACCCCCCACCCCTATGCCCAAGACTTTCGAATCTATATGTTTCAAAAAATTCTTAGGATATTGAAATTAGCTTTTCGAAAATCTGGCTTTTTAACATAATTTTCTCCTGCAGATCTATACCACTCAATGCTAAAACTGATTTCTTTATGATCACTGTTTCCTAGTTCACTCCCAATTTCGATGTCATTAATATGTATTTCCCTGTTAGTTAACACTAAATCATTTTCCCGCGTTGGTTCGTTAATGTGCTGCATAAGAAAGCGATCGTCAATTTTAATTCTGTAAATTCTTCTGATTCGTTATTCCCTGTTCTGTTAATCCAGTTTTTTCCACTAAAATTAAAGTCACCCATGACACAAATACTTTTAGACCTAGATGCTCTAGATATTTCATCCCATAAATGCTTTGCTTTCATTCTGTCTAAATTTGGTGGCCTATATATATATCTCCTATTATAAGAATATTTGCTTTTTCGTTTAATTCTATCCAAATAGTTTCTGTGTGTGGCTTAGTTTTGAATCTCTCTTTGAGACTACATTTCAAATTGCCCTAACATATATGGCTACTCCCCCTCCTCGTCTAATATATTTGTGTGAAATAGTTTAAATCCATTTATTTGATATTCAGCTAATAGCTCTCTATTTTCTACATTCATCCAAGTTTCGGTAAGTGCAATAATATCTATTTTTTTCCGTACAGACAAGAGCATTTAATTTGTTCATTTTGTTTCTTAGACTTCCACTGTTATTGTAATATACCCTAAGTGTATTGTTATTTTGAGGCCCTAATCTTTCCCTGATTATTTTCCCAATTTCTTTCTCCCACTAACACATACTTTTATTACCTCCTTCCTCCATATCAATTCCCATTGATGCTTTTGCCAACTCGTTGGCACCTGTGGTTGGAGGGGTTTGTTTGGGTTTATACTGTTAGTAGATTTTAGGAATTGATATGGAGAAAGGGGGTAATAAAAGTATGTGTTTGTGGGAGAAATATTTTGGTAAAATGGAGAGGGAAGGAGTGGGGCCTCAAAATAACAATTCACTTAAGGTATATTACACGAAAAGTAGGAGTCTAAGAGACAAAATAAACTATATAAATGCTCCTGTCTGCACAGAAAAAATACACTTTTTAAACTATAAACTATTATTGCACTTACCAAAACGTGGACGAATGTAGAAAACAGAGAACTATTAGCTGAATATCAAATAAGAATATTAGAACATAAGAATAACGGTAACTGCACAATGCATATTGGCCTTTATTAAAAATAATAGTTTCATTATCCATAAACATTATTACAAACAGGTTAAAACAATTTTACAATTCATTATAAAATAACTCAGGTGTGGAAAGGTCTTTCTAGATCATACTTGAGCAAAAGGTTTCTGTAGGAGAAAATTCTGTTAAAGTGCCAGATTTTCGAAATACTGATTTTAATAGATATTTAATAAATATTTCCAATCAAATAGATTGGAAAGTCTTGGGCATTGCGGGGGTGGGGGGGGGAAGGTAGGGGTGGCCGTCTTGGAGAGAGACGAATGGACATAACAAAGGGGATATTAATAGGGTATTAAAAATATCAACACAAGACAGAACACGAAACATAAGAACAAAGACAACTGCAGAAGGCCTATTAGCCCATACGAGGCAGCTCCTATTCTATAACCACCCAATCCCACTCACATCCTTGTCCAACCCGCGCTTGAAACAATCGAGGGACACCACCTCCACAATGTTACGCGGCAATTGGTTCCACAAATCAACAACCCTGTTACAGAACCAGTATTTACCCAAGTCTTTCCTAAATCTAAACTTATCCAATTTATACCCATTGTTTCGTGTTCTGTCTTGTGTTGATATTTTTAATACCCTATTAATATCCCTCCCCCTGTTATGTCCATTCATCCACTTGTAAACCTCTATCATGTCACCCCTAACTCTTCGCCTTTCCAGTGAATGCAACTTAAGCTTTGTTAATCTTTCTTCATATAAAAGATTTCTAATTTGGGGAATTAACTTAGTCATCCTACGTTGGACACGTTCAAGTGAATTTATATCCATTCTATAATATATCCATTCTAAATTATATAAAGGGTATTAAAAGTATCAACACAGGACAGAACACGAAACAATGGATATAAATTGGATAAGTTTAGATTTAGGAAAGACTTGGGTAAATACTGGTTCAGTAACAGGGTTGTTGATTTGTGGAACCAATTGCCGCGTAACATTGTGGAGGTGGGGTCCCTCGATTGTTTCAAGCACGGGTTGGACAAGTATATGAGTGGGATTGGGTGGTTATAGAATAGGAGCTGCCTCGGATGGGCCAATAGGCCTTCTGCAGTTACCTTTGTTCTTATGTTCTTATGTTATGTTCTAATACGGCGACCAAAACTGAACTGCATAATCTAAATGTTGCCTAACCAGAGCAAGATATAGCTTAAGAACCACACCAGGTGTCTTGTTACTAAGGCTTCGATTAATAAATCCCAGTGTCCTATTCGCCTTATTACAAACATTCATGCATTGATCCTTTTGTTTTAAATTCTTACTAATCATAACTCCCAGATCCCTTTGGCAATCCGACTTCGCAATCTCAACACCATCTAGCTCGTATCTTGTAACTCTATCATCATTACCTAACCTCAGAACTTTACATTTATCAGCATTAAACTGCATCTGCCAATCCTTCGACCATTTCAAAACCCTATCTAGATCAACTTGAAGTGATAGTGAGTCGTCCTCCGAATTAATTTCCCTACCGATTTTCGTATCATCGGCAAATTTGCAAATGTTGCTACTCAAACCTGAATCTAAATCATTTATATATATTATAAACAGAGGTCCCAGGACAGAGCCCTGAGGTACTCCACTAACAACATTATCCCACTCTGACTTAACCCCATTTATACTAACTCTGTTTCCTTTGGAATAGCCATACCCTAATCCAAGTTAATATAGCACCCCCAATACCATGAGCTTCTATTTTTTTAATTAGTCTTTTATGTGGCACTGTATCAAAAGCTTTGCTAAAGTCAAGGTACACAACATCACAATCCTTACCACTATCAACTGCCTCAACTATGCTAGAAAAAAAAGTTAGCAAATTTGTTAAACATGAACGGCCATTTGTAAAACCATGTTGCGACTTATTTATTCATTTATGTTTTTCAAGATGGA
Organism: Procambarus clarkii; assembly: GCF_040958095.1. NCBI lineage: Eukaryota > Metazoa > Arthropoda > Malacostraca > Decapoda > Cambaridae > Procambarus > Procambarus clarkii. Next base: position 36,835,616 of record NC_091197.1, on the reverse strand, counting down.
GCCGAATTGTATTTGCAATTATTGATTCAATAATTTAGGTCCAGCTCTTCCCAGGGTTAAGCTCTGTGTGCCTTTGGATACATTGGAATTTTCCTTCTGGACTTTTCCTTCCTCTTGGGTCCCTCCTATGTTTGGACCTCCTCTGTTATGAAGGTTCTCGTTCTTTTTCATCGAGGTTGGCAATCAGTGGAGTTAGATGCCAGGTCGCACTCACTTCCGTTGGCTGGTTCTTCTCCGTCTGGTCGGCAATTTACTTACTCTTTTCGGAAGAGTAAGCTCCTTTGACAGGAAGGTTGGGGGGGGGGGGGGTTGACAGAGACAACTAGCCTGATTTGCTGACTCCTGGTCTCACGATTCGTGGGCATTTTGAGTCATTTCCCATGGCCTACAGTGAAGTTGGTCGGTTCCTCCCCCTTCCGTGGGCTCAGGTTTTTCCTTCCTCAACTCGCCTGTATCAGGGTTATCTTGGAGTGGGTGATTTACGGAGTAATCAAAATTACTTTTGTGGCTTGGGTAGGTGTTCTGCCCTGGATGGGACTTGCTGTATCTCTGGTATATCCTTGATCTTTCGCAGTTGAACCGGTTCATTCCTTGTCCCTTCTTCTAGATGACCTCTGTCCTGGGTCCTTCTTGTTCTTGGAGTGGACTTCCCTAATGACTGGATGACTTCCCTGGTCTGTCGGGACGTGTATTGGCATGTCACTATACATTTGGGGTTAAGGGATTGGCTGAATTTTCTGACGGGACAGCAGGCATATCACTTTCAAGTTATCCTGTTTGGTCTTAATCTAGCTCCATGTGTGTTCACATGCTTGGCTCAAGTCATTGTGGCTCATCATTAGTTGTTGGAGGTTTGGCTGGTGTGAGCTCCCAGGAGGTGCGTGTGTCTGCTATCCAGGGATTTGGTTCTTTCACATCTTGCCGAGTTTGGGTTCTTGGTGAACTAGCGGAAGTTCCTGTTGGTTTCGTCCCAGGTTCAAGCCACCATTTGTTGGTGTTGAGTCAACTCTGGGTACCTTGATGGTTGCTCATGCATTTATGCAACCCATCCTCCTGTTTAGATAGTACTTTTGGTAACTTTGTGGAGCATAGTGCATACATAGACGTAATGGATAATAAGATATAATTTGGTACTATTCACTTTATAGAGTTAACAAAAGATTTAGCTAAAAAACAAACGTAAATATTTTTAGGTTTAGTATAACACATATATGTGCTATATTAGGCCTCAGACAACATGTATTAGGCCTAGGATGGGTAGGTTATGTTTTATTTGCAACTTAAGTACAACAACGTTTTAGGTTTGTCCAAATTCAATTGCAGCAATTTCCACTATCTAATTTCCTTGCACGTCAATATATATACTGTATCATGATCCTCGTCGTTTCTATAAGTAATATGTAAACAGGAGGATGGGCTGGGTTATGCAGAAGCCTGTACTTTGTCTGCATCATTTTATCTCTGGGCAAGGTGTGGCTTTAGCAGCTGTTCTGGTATCTGGAGAAACAGCCCCCATCGTCTCCTTCGCGACCGTTGGGTGTGGGTCCCATTGGCTCTTTGCTGGCTTTCTTATCTGGTGTTTCATGTTTTGGTTCCCCTGGCATCTACTTTTGTCCTCACACAACATTCTCACAGATGCCTTGGCTCAGGATTGGGACTTTGTGACCAGTGTTCTCGAATCCAGCTAGTGTCATTTATCTCCCCTCCTTTTTTTGGGCTCACATTATGGTTCGGGAGTTTGCATCCATGTGACATTTGCGACATAGATGCAAACTCCCTACATAACCCAGGGCATTCTCTGCTACTGTAAGTGGCCCATTTCCATGTCACTAGCGATGCTTGTCCCAGCTGCTGCTGCAGAGTTCTAGTGTCCACAGAAGCCAACTGCAACCCCATCATCAGCATACCTTCTTCCCAAAAGTCACCCTACTGATTTCTTTAATCTGCCAGCCTGGGGCCAGATTCCCGAAGCAGTTACGCAAGCACTTATGAACATATACATCTCATCTCAATCTTTGGAGGCTTTGTTTACAATTATTTAACAGTTAATGAGCTCTGAAGCACCAGGAGGCTGTTTATAACAACAACAACAGTTGATTGGGAAGTTTTCATGCTTCTTAACTGTTTAATAAATGTAACCAAAGGCGTCAAAAATTTAGGAAAAATGTACAGGTTCGTAAGTACTTGCGTAACTGCTTCGTAAATTTTGCCCATGGATCCTACCAGCAAAACCATGAGATCTGTCGCGCTCTCACTCCCTCCCTTGGGTATTGTACACGTATATAACATATGAATCATTATAGGTGACTTGCATTTGCATAGCCCTTTTCAGGTAAACGAATAAGACACTAAACCATTGTGGTGTTGACAGTCACTGTGTCCACAATAGACTACCACTGTGGTGTTGACAGTCGCTGGGTCCACAATAGACTACCACTGTGGTGTTGACAGTCGCTGGGTCCACAATAGACTGCCAATGTGGTGTTGACAGACACTGGGGACTACAATAGACTACCATTGTGGTGTTGACAGTCACTGGGTCCACAATAGACTGCCAATGTGGTGTTGATAGACACTGGGGACTACAATAGACTACCATTGTGGTGTTGACAGTCACTGGGTCCACAATAGACTGCCAATGTGGTGTTGATAGACACTGGGGACTACAATAGACTACCATTGTGGTGTTGACAGTCACTGGGTCCACAATAGCCTACCATTGTGGTGTTGACAGTCACTGGGTCCATAATAGACTGCGATTGTTGTGTTGACAGTCACTCGGTTCACAAGTAACCCAATACCAATCCTGCCAACCTTATCTAAAATGTTGGAAAAGTTAATCTTCATGCATCTTTACTCTTATCTAGCAAAACACAATATACTTAGCTCTTGCTAATAGGGTTTCATACCCGAAGAAAAAGCACCAATGATCCACTGATTAGTATGACTGATGCATGCAGCTCTTGACAAGAATGCATAAAAAAGAGAGGAACTCTTCCATTGCTACTGCAGTGCATAGAGGAGGGAGCAGCTGAGTTAACCTGTGCCTTCTGCACTCACCCATGGTACTTGTGTACTCACACTACCATGGATCATTAGATTAAGGGTTGGTTGTGAAGAGAACAGTCATTCACTCAGACCCAAATACTAGTGAAGATCATCAACACGACCAATGCAGCCCCGGGTGACATCCACGAGGACGGCCCCACTAGCACCCTTGCTAGCACACTCCAGCAGAGCCGTCTAACGGCCGACCATGTCACTGCTGCCATTCACTGGTACCTCGTCGACTTCGGTCCTCCCATAACACAGGACTAGAATAATAAAAGTTATTAATGAGAGGGTAAATCTTACTCAACTCTGTATCTGGAACATTGATGGCGCTAAGGTTCATCACAGAGCAATCCACTTACAACAGTTTCCCACTCTGACTTAACTCCTTTTATAGCAACAATTTGTTTAACCTGTCCTCTTACAAAGAACGTCGCATTTCGATCGTATGCGTTACATAAGGCCAAAAAATGTCGTACTTAAAAATGGAAGAGACTCGCGAAAGTGACGGACTGTCCCGATTTCTGTTTTGGGATTAGGTAGATTTGGATAAGGGCACTTTAAATTGAGTACTTTCTGTATGCTGGGAAACCTTAGGAGGATGGGCTGCTTTGTTTCCTTTGGCATACCCATATTCTAATCCATCTCAAGATGATGCCCCCAATAATATGAGCCTCTATCGTTTTAATCAGTCTTTCATGTGTCATAGTATCAAAAGCTTTGCTAAAGTTAAGGTACTTAATGTCACAAACCTTTCCACTATCAACTGCCTCAACTATGCTGGAATAGAATGATAATAAATTTGTTAAACATGAGCGGCCATTAGTAAAACGATGTGAATTTTTAATTAATCTATGTTTTTCAAGATGAAGACGGATGGGTTTTGCAGTAATAGATCAGATAAATTTTCCCATAATAGATGTTAAGCTAATTGGTCGATTGTTCGACGCAAGTGATTCATCTCCTTTCTTGAAAATTTATTATTTATTTACAAAAAGGTACACTGAGGGTTAACAGAGAACCTAGGAATGAAGTTGATGTTACATTCTTGTAAAGCCTCTAGCACGCATTGCGATTCGGGCAAGTTCTTAAACTAACAGATAATTTGAAGTAGATATTTCACAGTAAAATTTAAAAAATAAATTTACAGGTACATTATAAGAAGTTTTGACACAAAAACAAAGATTAGAATAATACACAATACATTATATGAATATGGATTACTAGGTACATTAAGATAACATTTCTAGGTTATACATTAATTCACTGAAGCACAATTTAAGGATCATTTCAAGGAATAATGCAGTAGAATATGCACTCAATATAAGAACTATGATATCAAAAGATATCTAAGATTACAATGGTAAAGTAATATGGCTTAGGTACAAATATTGGGGAATTGAGTAGCACTAGATACAGTGAGAGGTAAAGCACTGGGTAGAAAACTATTAAGATGGTAGCACATTAATAACCTTCCATGATCCCAGGTACTCTGCCTGACTCTAATGATATAGCTAGACAGCGGCTTGTAACAAAACAGCAGTACACAGTAACACTTGGCGCATCATCGGATAGTCGGCAGAATACAATGGAAAATTAACACCTCATGCAGGCTAAACAAGGGTTGGATAAACAGTGATATGGTGACGAGGTTGTCAAGTTAACAAGACCTACAAGGCTGCCATGTTAATCAACGAGGATTAACGTATCAAAAGGAGGGTGAAGACTTCACGCCTCGTTCAGCTGTATATATGATCACGTTCAACGACACAAGGCACCTCGACGGGGAAGACATCTCCCGCCAACACATCACAAGGAACAGTGTGGTCACAATGCGACCCAAACGTCTTAAGGTCAGAGCGACTCCACTTGACGGTCATGCTATCGGGAGAAGCAATACTTTAATTAAAGGTTCTGAAGGACGTTACTGGCCTCGAACCCCCCCCCCCTGACATTAGTCAGAAAGGTGAAGATATCGTGCTCTTCTTTTCATGTGAAGAGGAGCTAGAAAAACTCCTCACAAACGATGCCATTCTTGGCAAAGAGCACCACCTACATCCTCACTTCCCACGTCAGTTCCTGGCTGGAAGAACTGTTTTACCAGCAGGACCAGCCAGTGGATCGCTGAGCGACCTCAACAACATATCATGGACAATATCGAGGACGAAAATCCAAACCTGTCGGTATTCAAGATCCTAGAGTTCTGCAACACCGACAAAACAACAGACACAAAGCACAGAGAGAGTGAGTGAACTGTGCGATGAAGATCCTGGAGGTTGTTGTTGTTTTAGATTCAGTTACTCAGAAGTTCCAGTAGCACGGGCTATGGTGAGCCCGTAAGTGGATTCTCTTTGGAGCCATTATCTGTATCAGTGGCTGATACTAGAGATCTGGCGATGAATGGGGGTCTTCATGATGGTTTTCAGCCTGGGGGGCTGGCTATTCCAGTTATGGAGCTGGTGGGATTAGTGTAGACCTCTAGGTTTTCCGTTTTTTCTTTGCCTGCGTCTTTGGCTGAGCAGTGCTGTCGTTAGAGTTTGGTGACGTGGCCTCCATGAGGAAGTCTTGAACCGTGTATGTGTCGTATTTGTGATGCGGCGGTGGAGCTCCTACTATGATTTCCTCGTCTGAGGAGTCCGTAACCTCCGTTGTGGGCGTTTTTATCTTTCGCCTCGCAGCCGTAGGTAGGCTTAGGTGACGTTGATTGGTGGTTGTTGCTATTTCAGGAGCGCTGGTGGTGCTGTTTGTAGACAGCACGTCTGCTAGCCCGGCTGCTGAGATAGTGATTGTAGGAGTGTTGGGAGCTGGAGAAGGAATTACCTCTGTTTGCGTCGCCCGGGTCATGGGCGGTTCTGGAGTCGGTGTTGAAGTTGACCACATGGTCGTCCTGGTTGTAGTCTCCGGAGTGGTAGAGGATGCAGTGAGATTTACGCTAGTGGCTATGATGGGGGCCAGGCCACTGTCTATGGCCTGGCCCCCATCATAGCCACTGGACATACTGGCGTTTAGTTCACTGACAAAGCGCTGGTTGTCTGGTTCTGCAAGCCTTTCCGCTAGTCTAATAAGACCAGGGATAATGCCTGCACGTGATGCAGGGGGCTCTGAAGGAGCCTGTGGGATCTTGTGTCCCCAATGAGAAGGTTGCTGTCGAGGAGCCAAATGTTGGTAAGACCAGAAAGTCTTCTGGTTGATTAGTGAGAGCTAAGGTGGTGGGTTGAACGCTTGGGGCTCTGGTCGAGGAGGTAGAAGGGTTGTTTCTCTTGGCTTCAACCTGGGCCTTGATGCTTTCCTGTCTGGGGGGTGATTGCCATCACAGAGCAAGCAGCGATGGACTGTTGCCTTGCATATGGAGTAGTGATGGTCCAGTGCGCATAGGCTGCACTTCTGGACAGGGTGCTGACACTTGTTGGTCGTGTGGGGAAGCTCGTAGCACTTAAAGCACTGCTGGGTCTTATGGTATCGTTCCATTTTTATTTGGTGGGGTGGTATTTTTAGGCCGAAGCAGTAGAATCCTTGTGTGGCCGCAGCCTGGTGAACGTAATCTTCATTGATGTTTTGTCGGTGTTGCAGAACTTTAGGTTGAATACCGACAGGTTTTGATTTTCGTCTTCGATATTGTTTATGATATGATGTTGAGCACTGGCTGATCCTGCTGGTAAAAACAGTTCTTCCGGCCAGGAACTGACGTGGGAAGTGAGGATGTAGGTGGGCTTATTGTTTGTGATGTGTGTATGTATGTATTAACACGATGTACTGAATGGGGTGAGAATAGCTTGAGCTACCTCATCCCTTTGTGTGTATTTTTCCTCAATAAACTTATTTCAATTTCAATTCAATCCAACGACAGCAGCTGCATAAGATGCACATTCCACAGCGACTACAATGATTAGAAAAGCCGTTAAAGAATGGGACTCACTAGTGAACATTCTGCACCTACATCTGCCACCAAGATAATGTTATTAAAAAAGACTAAAACCAGTGAACTAAAACAGAAGCGAAAAAGAAACAGGAAAAAGGAGGAATCCCCACCTCCATTTAAAAACTTTTACCCAAATATCACAGTAACAAGGTTATCGAGAATAACCGAACTGCATGGTCATTTCGTTCTGAGTAGCTAAATCTAAAACAAGCAACCAATCCTCCTGTTTAGATAGTACTTTTTGTAACTGTGCACCATGGTACAAACATTGACATACTAAACAATTTGTAAAATTTAAATTAAGTCCAAAAAATTATGCTAAAAAACTAATTTGTAGGCCTAGTATAGAAACCTGTAAAACTACTAGGAAAATCCTCCTCTCTCCTTCTTTCTCTCCCTCCCCCTCTCTTTCCTCTCTCCTTCTTGAGGCGTCAGGAGGTTGACCTCGCCGGCAATTAGTTAAGAGTCAAGTCAAACAATCTTAATTGAAGGGAGACCTCTCCCGTCACGCAGGGTGCAGTCGCACCTCCACAGATCTCCAGTATCAGCTCTTGATACTAGTAATGGCTCAAAAGGGTCACCACTTACGGGCTATTCATGCCCGTGCCACCTTTTGGGTGGCTTAATCTTCATCAATCTTAATTGAAAATTTCTATAGAACGAGTTAGATAAAGTTTTTCCCACCCATTAGTTCAAATTTAAATGTTTATTCAGGCTTAAGTACACATATAAAAGATGAGTTACAAACATAATGTTGGATTTATAAATAGAGCCAGTACATACAATACCTAAAGCCACTAATACGCACAGCGTTTCGAACAAGGTGTGGGGGGAAACACTTAGACTAAAACTGAATACTAATTGAGATTAAAGTATAAATTGTGTTGAAAAAGGAAACAAAGGGGAGGGGTGATCAATGCAGAATTCAGCAATTAACAGTCAACGGTCAACAAACAGTATTGATTGAAAATAGCATGACATTGGTTAACATTTAGGGAGTAAGGTAAGTGGTACTTAGTTTTCCTCTTAAACTAATTGAGAGAGGTACAGCCTTTGACATGATTGGGAAGGTCATTCCTTATTCTGGGTCCCTTGATTTGTAGATCATATCTAGTTTGGTTAAAGCGCACTCTTAGAATATTAAATAGGTATCTGTTTCTGGTGTGGTGCCCTTGGGTTCTGTTACAACCTTCAAGGAAGCGTTTAAGGTCAGGATTAGCATTACAGTTCAGAGTTTTAAATATATAGACTACACTTGAGAGGATGTGCAGTGACTTAATATCTAACATATTCAAAGATTTAATATAAGTAAGGGTACCGAGTACTGTCTGGGGCTAGAATTTGATGTTCTAATAGCAGCTTTGTGTTAAGTAATTAGAGGACGTAGATGATTTTGAGTAGTAGAACCCCAAGTATAAATGCTATAATTAAGATAAGGATAGATGAGTAACTCTCATATCAGGACAGGTTGAGGGGGTCACAGGGCCAACAACACCACAAACCAGGCATCACAAGGCGGATCTCATTGAATCGTTCAAAATATTGAACAGTTTAGAGAATGTTGATCCAGACAATTTCTTCAAAGGATCATATTTTGAAAAAGATTCAACAAGCCACAATGTAGGACTGAGGCCAGGATATGTTTTTTTTCACCCACAGGATTATAAGCCCATGGAACCGCATACCCGCCGAAACCGTAAATACCAAAGTTGTTAAATATTAAAATCCAACTGGAAAAGATTGTAAGGGCTAATGGAGGGACTTCTGACAACAATTTCGCAGACTTCCTATCCTCGTCGAGGCCGCTAGTGTGTTAGTGGCTCACAAGTATATATAAAGAACACGTATATGTTAACTGCATTTACTGTTAACATTTACTGCATTCCATAATAGTTGGAACTAAACATCAGTTACGAGAGTTTCATGTCAAACAGCTTTAATAAAAGAAATCCCACAGAATGTTGAGTGTAATATTATTAACGATATTGATAACAGGCACTTGGGGTGAGCAGACACTACAAGCTTTCAACTTGAAGGTGGCAACAAGCAAAACTACCTACCAGCTGACACTAGCTGGGCCAGTTCGGGTGTATAAACCCCGGTGTGTGACGATAGAGTGCCTGGAGGTGAGGACTGGTGCCAGACCGGGTCATCCGGCTCACTGCCGGGTAGAGGCAGTAAGTCTCCAGCTGCTGAGAGGCTGTAGTTCATAAAGTTATGTGATATCTCTTATGTTATTGTCTATGTCTAAATTACTTACCATTTGCCAGTGTAGGATAGTAACTTAGGGAATGTTGGTGAATATCATAATTTTGATTCAATAAAATTTTGTCACATTCCATTTGTATGTGTCTCTGGTTTTCCACCACATTGCCATTTCAGGTGTATGTCATCAAGTACGTTTAACCTCCCAGAATTCTCCAGCATTAAATTGTTTAATGTTGCTAACATTAAAAGATGATAACTAATACGATCTTAGTAGTAATTATCAAAACCCTTCTCCTGGATGCTTATATCAACATCAAGTTGTTGATGTTGATATTAAGCTAAAGTTTAATATAAAGTTTGATATAAAGGGTGCAGTGGTTTCCCCCCATAAACCATTGGCGATCCATTAATTATCAATATTCTTGTAGTAATGAATGTAATGGTGTGGTGGCTTATCTCAATTCTCCTTTGAATTGAGATAAGGATTTCCTTGAGAGTACCATTGGTTTAGGGTGAGACTAGTATTACCAGGTTACACTCAACTGTAAATATTGTTTAAGATTTTATAAGATAATACACTTAAGATCTCTATTTCTCTCCAGATACTAACATTCATAGCGCTTCGGGCAGGTCCTTAATGTAACATCAGGTAAGATGAAAGAGTATATTGTAGTACCGTTTGCAAATAATATAGGTTTAAGAATGTTAGAATCATTGGACAAATCAATAGCTATCTTCGTGTAGGCGATGAGTCACAACAACGTGGCTGAAGTATGTTGACCAGACCACACACTTGAAGGTGAAGGGACGACGACGTTTCGGTCCGTCCTGGACCATTCTCAAGTCGATAGTTATCTTTAATCATAGATAAAGATAGTTATCTTTAATCATTATTTATGTTATTCATATGGCGAACCAGTGATATTATACTTCCAAGTATTAGATTGTTACAGGCTAACAAAGCTCCTCTTTGCATTCTGGCAAATACTTCGTCCGGAAATTTGTTTGACTTGATTTGATTATATTTGTTTGACTTGATTTGAAGGTACCCTGGTACCTTTCCTTTCCCTAACCTTTGATCGATATAATTGAAAAAAAAAACCTTTAGGGTTTGCCTTGCTTGCCCTGCAGAAGGCCTTTTGAACCATACGAGGCAGCAGCTATTTATGTGTCACCAAATTCACTCATATGACTAACCTACTCTTGAAACAAGCGATCACCGTTCTAAAATGTTACCCGTTAACTTGTTCCATAAGTCAACAACATTATTTCCAAATCAAAATTTATCCTGGTCTGTTTTAAATCTAAACTTATCCAATTTATATACATTTTTTCGTGTTGATATATTTATAACCTTATTTATATCGTCTTGGTTTGTTTCCGATTTGCCACCTTTCCCTTCAGCTCTTCAATTAATAAACATTTATAGTAATCTTTCAAAGGAAGGTTTCAAGTTATTTTCAGTCTGTAGTTCGGTGACCAAAACTGACCTGCATAATCTAAATTACTAATGCTTCTAGTAATGAATCCCGGTAACCTACTGACATTATCCTTTACATTAATGCATTGATCATGGCTTCAATCCAACTCGGTTATTCTTACTCTATATGCTTTAAAAGTTAAACAAACTATTATCCATCAATATTTATTACACATAAAAATTCCTTACAATCATTGTTACAATTTCATGGTTTTTTATTGCACAAAAATTCCTTACAATCATTGTTACAATTTCATGTTTTTTTTATTACACAAAAATTCCTTACAATCATTGTTACAATTTCATGGGACACAAGTTCATGGTAAGACTTAAGTAGAAGGAAGAAGCAGGGCTCAGAGGCACCGGGGGTTAATATTGAAGTTGTTAGTAAGTACAGAGTTCAACTTGTCGAGAAGATCGTCGAGGGGAGCTGGCTCAATCTCACATAGTGTTGCCATTTCAATTATTTTCATAATAGACTCGAGGGCAATCTTCATTATGCTAAATATTTCTAGGAGCATCATGCCCAAACACTTAATATCTAGGGAGTATGTCAGGTTTCCCTGGACCATCTGTGTATCCCCCAAATCTGCCAGGTCCTTTGGGCTTAAGGTTGACAGAGCCTGTGGACTGAATCCCGACATTCCGAAGTCAATAAGGAATACTTCAGGTGGTTTACTGAAGTCAGGAGAGAGGGTGACCATGACATTAGAGCCGTGGATGTCACCATGTACAACTCCCCGCTCGTGGACCTCGCGCAGGCGCTGACCAATTTTCAGAGCAATATAGACCAAGTACCAGTCCGGTATGTTCCGCAGGAGGGCTCTGGTGAGTGTTAACTCGCCCCGGGAAGACATCACTATGGCTCTTGGGTTGTAGCATACTCCCAGGATCTTGGGAGCTCCTCCAGCAGAATTCAATCTTTCCATGATAACCAGCTCTCTCCTGAAGTCCATCTCAGAGGCATTCCTCATCATCTTTAAGATGGCATGTCCACCGTCCCAGGGAACGCGCCCCACAGTACCATAAGCGCCCTGGCTAATATGTTGGCTCTGGGACACAAGGTCATCAAGGTAAGCGCTACTCAATAGAGTAGCCTTCATGTTGGTGTAATAGTTACACTAACCAACTGATGGAACTGACCAAACTGATGTTGTTGTTAAAGCTTTAGCTACTCAGGACGAAGTAGTTCATGTAGCAAAACTGATCCCAACGTCGACTTTTATACAACCAGGTGAAGTGAAAAGGGAAGTGAATGACACAAATACGAACATAAACTACAGAAGGCTAATTGGTCAATCCCAGGCAGCTTCAATTTATATCGCCTTCAATCAAATCGCCCTCAATAAATCAATCACTCTATTTCCAAGACAAACCCAAAAGCTTATTGTGGAGTGACTTCCTCTAAACTGATTTTCTTCCTTAAATAAGAACATAAAAATGAACGTAACTGCAGAGGGTCTATTGGCACATACGAGGCAGCTCCTATTTATAACCACCCAATCCCACTCATATTCATTTCCAACCCTCACTTGAAACAATCAAGGGACCCCACCTCCACCACGCCACGCGGTAATTGGTTCCAAAAATCAACAACCCTGTTACCGAACCAGTATTTACGCTGGTCTTTCCTAAATCTAAATTTATCCCATTCATACCCATTGTTTCATACATAAGAACATAAGAACAAAGGTAACTGCAGAAGGCCCATTGGCAAACACGAGGCAGCTCATATCTATAACCACCCAGTCCCACTCATATACATGTCCAACCATCGCTTGAAACAATCAAGGGACCCCACCTCTACCACGTTACGCGGTAATTGGTTCCACAAATCAACAACCCTGTTACTGAACCAGTATTTACCCAAGTCTTTCCTAAATCTAAACTTATCCAATTTTTACCCATTGTTTCGTGTTCTGTCTTGTGTTGATACTTTTAATACCCTATTAATATCCCCTTTGTTATGTCCATTCACCCACTTGTAAACCTCTATCATGTCACCCCTAACTCTTCGCCTTTCCAGTGAATGCAACTTAAGCTTTGTTAATCTTTCTTCATATGAAAGATTTCTAATTTGGGGAATTAACTTAGTCATCCTACGCTGGACACGTTCAAGTGAATTTATATCCATTCTATAATATGGCGACCAAAACTGAACTGCATAGTCTAAATGGGGCCTAACTAGAGCAAGATATAGCTTGAGAACCACACCAGGTGTCTTAATACTAACACTGCGATTAATAAATCCAAGTGTCCGATTTGCCTTATTACGAACATTTATGCATTGAGCCTTTTGTTTTAAATTCTTACTAATCATAACTCCCAGATCCCTTTCGCAATCCGACTTCGCAATCTCAACACCATCTAGCTCGTATCTTGTAACTGTATCATCATTACCTAACCTCAGAACTTTACATTTATCAGCATTAAACTGCATCTGCCAATCCTTTGACCATTTCAAAACCCTTTCTAGATCAACTTGAAGTGATAGTGAGTCCTCCTCCGAATTAATTTCCCTGCCGATTTTCGTATCATCGGCAAATTTGCAAATGTTGCTACTCAAACCTGAATCTAAATCATTTATATATATTATAAACAACAGAGGTCCCAGGACAAAGCCTTGAGGCACTCGACTTACAACATTTTCCCACTCTGACTTGATTCCATTTATACTAACTCTCTGTTTCCTTTGGTATAGCCATGCCCTAATCCAACTTAATATAGCACCCCCAATACCATGAGACTCTATCTTTTTAATCAGTCTTTCATGTGGCACTGTATCAAAAGCTTTGCTAAAGTCAAGGTACACAACATCACAATCCTTACCACTATCAACTGCCTCAACTATGCTAGAATAAAAAGATAACAAATTTGTTAAACATGAACGGCCATTTATAAAACCATGTTGCGACTCAATTATTAATTTATGTTTTTCAAGATGAAGACGAATTTTATTTGCTATTATAGATTCGAGTAACTTTCCCACAATAGACGTTAGGCTAATTGGTCGATAGTTAGAAGCAAGTGATCTATCTCCTTTCTTAAAAACTGGTACCACATTAGCAACTTTCCAAAACTCTGGCACTCTGCTTGACTATTGATTTATTAAATATGGTTGACAGTGGGTCACAAAGCTCCTCTTTGCATTCTTTAAGCACCCTGGCAAACACTTCATCCGGCCCTGGGGATTTGTTTGGTTTGAGTTTTACTATTTGTTTAAGAACATCCTCCCTGGTAACTGCTAAACTATTTATTTATTTATTTATTTATTTATATATATACAAGAAGGTACATTGGGTTTGTGAGAATACATTGGATAGTACAGTATTTACATTCTTGTAAAGCCACTGGTACGCACAGCGTTTCGGGCAGGTCCTTAATCTAGCAGATAATTTTAAATAGGTAATTTCAATCAGAATTGATAAATGATAAAGATACATTACAAGAGAAAAATGAGATGAGAGAGATAAGTAGGTATATTAAAGCACATTATTATATTAAAGCTCTGATTGATTACATTGACAGCTTGATTAGTAATTTAAACAAGGTTAATAGACACCATACAGCAGATTGACAGCACATATAAGACAGCAATGATTATAATGGTAAAGATGTTCAGATTGGGTACATAAAGATTGGGAGACTGGGTAGCAAAAGATACAGATAAACAAGATTTATAAACACCATACAACAGATTGGCAGCACATATAAGAAAACAGCAATGATCACAATGGTAAAGATGTTCAAATCGGGAACATAAAGGTTGGGAGATTGGGTAGCAATTGATAAAGTGCAATTTTAAGGCAAAAAGTGAAAAACTATGAAGATGAAATTAGGTACTTTTTAGTATTGATTTTGAATTATGTAAAAGTTGGACAGCTTTTCAATTCAGTAGGGAGTGAGTTCCATAAACTGGGTCCCTTTAATTGCATAGAGTGTTTACACAGATTAAGTTTAACTCTGGGGATATCAAAGAGATATTTATTTCTGGTATGGTGATAATGGGTCCTATTACATCTGTCCAAGGAGAGTTTCAGACAAGGATTTGCATTTAAGAACAGGGTTTTGTAAATGTAGTTGACACAAGAGAATTTGTGGAGTGAGATTATGTTTAGCATGTTTAGGGAGTTAAACAAGGGGGCTGTGTGTTGTCTGAAAGCAGAATTTGATATTATTCTGATAGCAGATTTTTGCTGGGTGATGATGGACTTGAGGTGGTTTGCAGTGGTTGAACCCCATGCACAGATACCATAGTTGAGATAGGGATAGATTAGTGCATAATATAGAGTGATGAGAGCAGAGTTAGGAACATAATATCTGATTTTGGAGAGTATACCAACTGTTTTAGAGACTTTCTTAGTTATGTGTTGTATGTGGGTACTGAAGTTGAGTCTCTTGTCTAGGAATATGCCAAGAAACTTTCCATCATTTTTATTGCTAATGTTTACATTGTCAATCTGAAGCTGAATTGCATTTGTAGATTTGCTTCCGAATAGGATGCAGTAGGTCTTTTCTATGTTAAGTGTTAGTTTGTTGGTTGACATCCATAAGTGGACTTTTTTTAGTTCATTATTAACAACACCATTTAGTGTATGTGGGTTGGTGTTAGAGTAGATGAGGGTAGTATCATCAGCAAACAAAATAGGTTTCAGAATGTTAGAGACATTAGGCAGATCATTAATGTATATAAGAAAAAGAAGAGGTCCCAAGATGCTGCCCTGTGGCACTCCAACAGTTATTGGTAGAATGGGAGAGATTATATTATTGATGGCTACACATTGGTGTCTATCACTAAGATAGGATTGGATATAGTCCAGTGCATGGCCTCGGATTCCATAATGATGGAGTTTACTTAAGAGGTAATCGTGATTAACAGTATCAAAGGCCTTTCTCAGGTCAATGAAGAGTCCAATTGGAAACTCATTTTTGTCAAGAGCTGAGTAAATTATATCAAGGAGACTAATAATTGCATCGTTGGTACTCTTTTGAGAGTGGAATCCAAACTGACAGGGGCTAAGAATGTCGAATTTTACGAGATAGGAGTAGAGCTGTTTGTAGATAATTTTTTCAAATATTTTTGATAGTATGGGTAGGTTCGATATTGGTCTATAGTTGTTTATGTCTGACGGATTACCTCCATTATGAACTGGCGTTACTCTTGCTTTTTTAAGGATATCAGGGAAGGTATGACACTCAAGGGATTTGTTGAACAGCAGAGCTATAGGTGGCGCAAGGGCATGGGAGGCGCTCTTGTATACAATGGATGGGATTTCACTGATGTTCCCA